>NW_017308518.1:7628-55842 GCF_000935625.1 Nanorana parkeri
AAAGGGGCTTGTATTGTATTATCAAGTTGATACCTTCACTCACCACCTGTTAGGGCTTGTTCACACGATGTCCGGATCTGGAGCAGATCTGCAGACGCGGTGCTATGCGTTTTAGACGCGTTCCAGTTTTTAAAAAAAGTGACATGCAGCATTTTCTCTGTCCGGAACGGACAGCACACGTGAGAACTGTAGCCCATAAAACACGCAGGGATACATTTTGGGTGCAAGAGCGCACGGTTCTGGTCCGGATACAATCCGGACGTCGTGTGAACAGGCCCTTAGAGAGGAAAATCTGACTGTTTAGTTAATGCCTGGATGGCAAGGATTTATTTTCTGTTTTGTTTTTCACCTTGCAACCTTTTAATAAAACTGATTGCAAGTCAGATTTTAAAGAACTTTGCTGCCTCAACTGCCCTTTTCCCAGGGAAGGTGATCCCCATTTGAGCTATACCCCACAGTGTTTATTGTTTGAACAGTTACTATATTCAACAATTTTAATAAAACCAAGCCGATAATAAGTTAGTGACACTGATCCTGCAGCAGTTCAGGATCAGTTTTCTGATTCTTACAACAGCCATCAGAAAACTGAAATATTCCTCTTTCAGGAATAGATACATTATGTATCTATTCCTGAAAGTGAAAGAAAAAAAAAGCCAGTATAGCTTGAGAGAGATATCTCTCGATCTATACGAGCTGTCAGCTTTGCCGGCAAACATGCCGGCTCTGCTTTGACTCTCAGACACCCGATCTTCAGGTATCGGGTGTCTGAAAAAGGTTAACCCTTTCATTAATGGATGCCTCTATACCGAGGCATTCATTAATGAATGATAACCGCTGATTCTCAGCGGTTACCAGCCTTCTAGTGCAGCAAATAACTTAAGTCATTTGGTCCCTTTGTGGCGGGATGTACAGTGTACGTCTCCCGTCACGAAGGGGTTAAAGTAGGCTCAGCCAATGCATGCTAGCTTTCTTGCTATATTCAGTTTTATTTTTTAAAACTAAACTATTAGGTTTGCGAGTCTGTGAGACCCCCCTCATTGCACAGTACTTAAAAGAGAACTATGGCCCAACTTTTTTGCCATAGTTCCCTTTAGGGTCACAAGAGGACAGATATTCATGGCCTCCTGTTGCAATGTCCCACCTCGGGGGAGGTGTACCTATGGATCGCAACAGCGGAGGATGGATTGGGGTCAGTCTGCAGCAAGGTCTCTTATGCCTCTGAATGGAGTAGGGCGGCGAGAGTGCTGCTTCACATCATACCCCGTGTTTTGTTTGGAGGTGAAAATGCCAGTGGTTTAGAGATTGTTTAACCACGGATAGATAAAGCGTTACAGTATGGGTATACGCTATCACCACATGGCAGTGGCCTAGGTAAAAGTACAGCAATAAATGTCAGTGAAAACACAATCAATGAGATAGTAAACTTGGCTATGGTATTAGCACAATCAATGAGATAGTAATCCTCGATATGGTATCAGCACAATCAATGAGATAGTAAACTTGTCTATGGTATCAGCACAATCTATGAGATAGTAATCTTGGATATGGTATCAGCACAATCAATGAGCTAGTAAACTTGGCTATAGCATAAGCACAATTCAATGAGATAGTAATCTTGGATATGGTAGCAGCACAAATAAAGAGATAGTAATCTTTGGTTATGGTATAAGCACAGTTAATGTCCCTGGGGTCCAATGCAGGGAGACCCAGGTACTTGCGGTTGTACTCGAATTGGTTGTTCCTGGCATCTACAGGTCCACTGCGTGTGGATGCCTCTGGCTGCTCCGGGGTCCGGGTAGGAGAAGCTGTGTTGATCAGCGTCCTGCCACATTCGTTAGTAGGACGCCGATCAATTAGTGAACCGCTGCTTTAAGCCTGCGGCTCGTGTGAAGGGGGGAGGAGCCCTGTGACGCGGCGGCCCTGCTGCTGTCTCTCCTAGACAGGGACGCTCGAGTCCTGTGGCGCCTGCGCAGAAGGACGTCGGACCGTGCCGCCGGCCCGAGTGGCGGCACGAACATTACACCTGTGACCTAAAACTCAGCTTATAGCGGGCTATTGCCCACTATATGTTGACAGGGCAGAGCCATGCTGCATCCAGGAAGGATCCCAACAATATTGTCGGGATCCACCCCGCTGCCTTATTGACAGCTGGCTCTGCCTCTTTAGAGCAGCACTGGAGGAACCGAGAGGGAAAGGGTTAATCCCTGTGGGGTTATTGTCAGTCACGGCTTTCTGCAGGTAGATGATCGGGAACTGAGCGATAGGCGGTATAAACTGCTGAGTTCCCGATCAAAAGGACCAACTTGTGAAAGCTTCAGTGTCACCTGTCGGCTCTAACTATGGAGATGAGTGTATTTCACTTACCCCATAATTATCCTTTAAGGGGTAATTTGTGGGTATGAGGACTGTATACAGTTTATACCATACGTAGCTCTCAGACACTATCTAACCAGGCTGCTTTAAGCAATGCCCAAATTCATCTCAATGTAGCCATGTCCAGCCTTTGCTGCATGCCTCTTCCTTTATCCAAGTGTCCATCTTTCATAGGTTCTGATGTTGGGAGGTGTGGTTTCATAGGCGCGTGCATAGGGTGTGCCTGGGCACACCCTAATCACCCCAATCGCAACACCAAGAGCTGTGCTCTGATCAGAAGCCTACTCCACCCAGAGGCTGCCAGGGATGCACTGAACACACTGATATCTGCTCCAGACAACCACAGCCAGCAGCAGCTCCTGGTAGTTTGCAGCACTGAACTTGAGTTGAAAAATGCAGTGCTGGGCTCTCCAAGCAAGGGGCTAGAGTTGTGACTGTGTCATCAGTGAAGGTGAGACAGCAGCCAGGCTTTCCTCTGATCATGCTTTTGCCCTATTTGTGCCTCGAGCTGATGATGGGGAAGGTAGCCCTCCCATGTGTGTGCGCAGCAGCCTGCAGTGGGGTTCTAGCAGCAGTGACGGGCAGGTCAGACAGAGGCAATTTTCTGGATGCTAAACAATGGCTAACACTGGCACAACTAACAGGGTTGCATTGGTCACATGTGCGACTGGGCCCTGGCAAATATCAACCACCTCGGGAGGGAGCTGCGGAGCGTTGGCATGCTGGGAGCTGTAGTCCCAGAAGGCAGTGTCGGCGCCTCAGCGCTTACTGGGCCCAGAAAGGGACAAGAGGACCTGCGGCCATTAACCACCAAGGCGCCGACATTGCCTCCTGTGACTACAGCTGCCAGCATACAGCAGGCCAACGCTCCGCAACTCCCTCTCATGGTGGTTGATACACATACCCCCCTTCTCAGCCTCTAACCACACTTTCTCCTTTTTCATCTGCGGCTCTTGCTCAGCAAAGGCTGCCCTAGCTTTCGCAGCTTCAACTTTTGCACTGCGATGGTGAATGCATTCCTTGCGGATGAGGATTCATAAGAACCAAATGCTTGTGACCTTGTTTTGAGTGAAGATGCCCGACTATGTGACATGTTGCTTCTGGAGGTACTTGACAGCGCAGAGACTGATGTATTGTCGTATGCAGGTGGCTGCGCTGACGTGTAGCAGTCCTCTGTGTAGTCACTGCCCTGTATCCCACTTGCTGGGTAGCTGTTGTTTCACTGTTCTTCCCTGCTACATTTACCCTGTGGCCTGTGTATATCTCGACATGCAGCTTAACCTTCCTATTCATTCCAGACTGGATGAAATCTTGAAGCTTTATTAACAAAACAGGGTGGGATGAAACTGGTGAAAAAAATATGGAAGCATACAATCAATATATGAACATGTAAATTAAGTAATATAGCTCACAAATATTCAGAGGAATAAGTTTGGGAAACCTGCGGTAAGGCAAACCTGGGCATTTACTCCAGACATGCACTCAGGATGGTATCAGATTCACTTCTGCTCTGTTCCAAAATGAAATCCGAGTCCCAGAATGCACTTGTTCCCTTCTCCTTGGGAAAACGTATCATAGAAAACCAGTTTGCTCTATAGTAAATAAGGATATATGCTCTACAGCAGTGGTTCTAAACCTATGAAACCTCAGGACCCACATTTGTACATTTGTCCTAGGCCATTAAGTCGCGACCCAAGTCGCACTGCAATGGAACACACGGCATTAGGATACCGCACGGTAGTTGTGACTGTGTGGTACAGTTTGACACACTGAACTAGTGTGAATGGGCCCTCAAAAACACTGACATACATACATTCGCAGGCACATTTTCACACACACATACACACTTTTTTTATAAGGTCCACCCACTCTCCCTACCTTACGAGAACTGGAGTGGATCCTCAACCTGGGGTCCAGTGTGGGCTGCTGTGCTGTGACAGAGCTCCATATCTCCAGCCTGCCCTATTCAAAGCTGATACTCAGTGCTGGGCAGCATATTTTGAATGGCTGCTTGGCGCGAGAACTGACAGGGTTGTGCTAGGGGGAGGCTGAGGAGCCTCTCACCTAGAAAAGTGGAAGGCCTGCGGCGACCCAATGAACACGTGGTCGCGAACCACTTTTGGGTCACGACCCATCAGTTGAGAACCAAGGCTCTACAGCACCATCTTGTGGCCGAATTTGAGATGGCAGGTAGGTAAGTGAATAAGTCTCTGCCTGTGGGGCCAGAACAGAAGGACAAGAAATAAGGGGAGTAGTTATCACTGTTACAGAAAGTCAAGGACAGTCATTATAACCTGACAAAGGATCAAAACCTTTCTTATTTTACTGGAAAACATGTTTTTATTACATTCTGTGGGCCTCTCTCTTCTGGTGACCACTGTCACTGGGAGTAAAAGTGAGGGCTGGTGCAGACTTGGGCGGTCCCGGGACGTGTGATCGTGTGCGGTTGTACACAGCGGTTGCTGCGCTGCCTCATTGATTTCAATGGGGTTACATTTTTCGTGACACGCACCGCGCGTTCTTTCAACCACGATTGTGCACGATTGCAGGAATGGAATTGCGGCGATCTGCCTGGTGCAACTAGGGTGCCATTAGAAAATAATGGCAGCGCGATCAGCGATGGCGCGCAACGCCGTGACCGCGAGGCCATCCGCGTGGTTTTGTGCTGGATTGCTGCGCGGTCAGAGATTGCCCAGGTGTGAACCTGGCCTGAGGGAAACCCCAAAATTTGAGCTGTCATCAGAACAGGAATAGAGGTATATTGTAAAGGTATCCTCTCACTTCCTGTTGTGTCTAGTCCGCATTGGCTGTATCTGACATTTTCTATCAAATAAACAGTATAAACGAATCATCAACCAAGATGACCATTTTTTTAAAGACGTGCGAGATGTAAAATCTCAGGAAATATTGAAGCCATGAGAAATAAAAGTTTTTTTTTGAATTTTTTTTCAAAAATTCAGTGTGGAGTATTTTTACAAATTGAAAGTCATTTTGTTACACTAGGAATGTGAAATGCAGTGTATATAAAAGTATTATGCTTGAAATAAAAGTACAGCTTATTCAGTAAATAAAGTAAATTTGCTTTTTAAAATTTTATTTTTTATTACAAATGGAATAACAAGGACTGTGTCAAAAGCAACAAAACAAGCAATATCATATTTGCAAATTGCAGCTTTGCTCTCAGCAGAAGTTGCACTGTGAAAAAGTTTCCAAACTCTAGATGTTGGTCTCACCATTTTACTGAGAGGAGGAAAAAACCTATTTACTGACCAGACTATAGGTAAACATTATACTGTGATGGTGTAGAACATTATTAGGAATCATTTAAAGGTTATAAGGATAAATTAATTTGTCAGACAAATGTACCCTCTTACCTGTCAATTAAGGCCTGAGAGGACAGAAACTATCATATACAGTAATACCTTGGTTTAAGAGCATAATTCGTTCTGGAAGCATGCTTGTAATCCAAAGCGCTTGTATATCAAAGCGAACTTCCCCATAGGAAATAATGGAAATTCAGATGATTCATTCCACAACCCAAAAATATTCATATAAAAATGATTACAATACCGTACTGTAATATAATACTGTACAAAATATAAAGACAAATAAACCAATTACCGGTACCTTTGTGGCTGGTGTGAGGGGGACAAGAGAGAGGAGGATTATTGTGTAGGACGACTTTCACGATCACTAACGGAATCACTGCTACCTCTTGACTCAATGGAATCTTTTTCATTTCGTGAAACCTTAACAAGGAATCTATCCACTGTGACATTGTGTTGTCGTTAAACAGACACATCGCTCGCACTGCTACAGCCTTATTCGGTGGTGCTTTTCTACCAAATTTTGCTCTTATTGCAAGACATTGCTTGTATATCAAGGCAAACTTTTTCAGAAATGTTTGCATGTCTTGCAAAACGCTCTAAAACCAAGTTACTTGTAAACCAAGGTATTACTGTACTATCATACCAACAATCACCCAACTGTAGGAAGCTGTTGCGAGCTGTAGCTTGCGTTATACTGAGCTTTGGGTCACAGGAGGACACTAGAATATGTCCTCCCATGACCCTTAAGCGAACTATGGGGAAAAACACTTACACAATAGTTCTCCTTGTTCTATAATTCCCAAGCCACAAAAATGACACGATCAGCGCCAAATGCACAACCAAAGAAACCCTCCTGTGGCCCAAAGAGTTCATGGAAATCCAGTACAACCGCCCCGTAACAGACAAGGGATCCTGGAAACTGCATAGAAAAGAAAAGAAGAAACTGGGCACTTGACCTGGTGCAATGATCCTTTTATTGATGAAGATATTAAAAAAACACTTTATACTCACAAACGCAGCAAGAACAATGTCCCATTGGACTTGTATTCCTCACTGGATGAACTGCTGTGCAAATTAATGAGAGCTCCTGGACAATTCATTCATTTGCACAGCAGTTCATCCAGTGAGGACTACAAGGACTCAGATACCAGTGAGGAGATTCCCCAGCCAGGTTGATTCATTTTTTTTCCTTGGTGTCTATGGTCGAGACCCGAGATGTCCCAGGTCCTCCTAACCCTCTTCTTACCCCAGTGGAGGGCAGATGCTAAATGCTGCAGAAAGCAGCACTCTCGCTGGGCCTTATTCTCCCAAAAGAGGACCTGTGCTGGTTCAGTGAGTAGGTGAGTTTGCTAAGGATAGCACCAAACACAGGGCATAGCAGTGGATGCCTTTTCATTTATAAAAATATTGGGAAAATGTTAGTTTTTGCCCAGTCTTGATTTAAGTTGGTCATACACCGTTAGAATTTATAACAGTGGATTCCCTGCCAGTATTTTAGTCAAAGAAGCTAGGCCAAAAATTGTTGGTTGAACAACATCTGCGGCCAATCAGAAGGCGCTGACTTGCAGAATAGAATAGCCCGCCTTGGGGGGATTCTTCTATCTATATTGTTTAGTGTAGATGGAGAAACCTATTTGATTTCTTTAGTTCAGCGCACAGGCTGAGCAAAGGAAATCTCTTAAGGGATGATTTACCTTACAATCCATTAACATAGCGAAAAGGATTTGTAGTGTATTAAGGCCAGTAGGTGGAGTAGAGGAGCAAAGGAATTGCCAGTGCTCCTTGGCTCCATCTAGTGTCCCTAATGGACACAGTGAACGCTCTTTCCCCCCAGCCCTGCGCTTCGGATTTGTTGCTAAGAAGTGCTTCTCATGGGTCAGCGCCGTCAGGTCACAGTGCTGAGCAATGCGTGCTTGCTACACTGCACTACAAATAGCACACCCGTACTGGTGAGGGGGAAGGAGCGTGCGCCGAAATGGGGGGGCGTTTCAGGCGGATTGAATGGGGTAATTCCATTTTTCCAAATTCACCTGGGTAACCCTTTAAATGCTGTCGGTTATGCTTTATAACATAAGTAGGTGTATTCCACATAGACATTTTTTCATTACTTCTTTACAAAGCTAGGATGCCCTCAGTCTACCTACTTTTGCAGCTTGCCAGCTTCTTCACGTGTTCTACGTGTTAATATTTCTGGCGAACACCAGATGGCGCTGTGACACAAAGCTTAGACGAGAAAGCGTGCCGTGACGTGATTTGAAGGTAGAGGTTGGCGGAAGTGCCGCGTCGTCTAAGTTTTCAGTGTCTTTCCTGTGGTTCTGACATGGAAAAGATGCAGCTACCGCAGAGCCCCAGCACTTTGTGTTTCGACAAGGACGAGTTCATGAAGGTTCGCTTGGGTCTTGATACGGTTTGCTGCGAATTGTCATTGTTTACTCGGTGTTTCACTGTTGAAATTGGGTACCCTGTTTCTGCGCAGTTCATGGTATTGGAGTTTGTGTGGGGTTCACACCAGTCATCTTTAAAAGGAGATGGTTTGAGTATGACATATTTTGCTTTTAAGCGGAGTCTTGAAGAAATGCAAAGAATAAGCACAGATTTAAATATTTAAAACAGGGATTTTTGCAGCCAAATTGGTATATCACCTACCTTGTATTTGTTTGGTTCTTTTTTCCATAGCTGTAAATATTTAAAAGTTGTTGCTTCCGTTTTTAAGTGCTTATTTGCTAAAAGAGCAACTTAAATGTTTTTCAAATTAACTCTTGCAGTGGGCTACTTCCACACTGCAAGGGTTAAGTGCTTATTTTGGTCTAGGAGCAGAAATAATGAAAATATGCTTGGCTGATCCTCGGTTCCATCTGGCTGAGGCCTGGTTCAAACCTAGGCGATTGTGGTTGATGAGCTGTTTTAGCGTGTTTGTTGCACGTTTTTCTTTTTTGCACGATTTTGTTTTTAAAAACTGCAGGGTCCTCATCGCTTAGAGATGTCTATGGGGCCAAAACTGTGAGACATCTGCCTGAAAGTAGCTCCTGCATCTTTTTCCGAAACAGGCGATATCGCACGCAACACTTGGGTGTGAACAATCACCATTGACTTGTATGGGCTTTTGTGCGATATCACGCAACTGAATCTGCGCAATGGTGTGAACCAGGCCTTAGACTGTAGCTTAAGGACATGTAATATCATCATGTCTAATGCAGTCCATTAGATGAGCGGAAACCGAAGCACATACCACAGGCAGAGCGGAGGGGGAGAGAGGTGAGTATAGACTGTTGCAGGACCAAGGATCACGTGAGTATATCTTATTTATTTTGCTCCTAGACCAAAACAAGCACTTAACCCCCTTGCAGTGTAGCCCCACTAAAAGGGTTAATTTGAAAAAAAATATGTAAGTTCGTCTTTAAAACCCTAGCTTCCCCTATGTTATATTAAGGAAGGGGCTGTGGGAGGTTGTTTACTCTAATTAGCCCTGTCTGTACTGTGACCGATTTTAATTACTAGATTTGAATGCTGTCTGTCCTAACAAAGGGTTAAAGAGTTAGAAGCATGGGGGCAGAAGCAAGAGCTTCTCTTTTTAGTTTGTTTAGTTAATCTTTGAAAATGAAAGATAGAAGCTGAGTGATTTTGTCTGGTCTAGTTTTGCTAAATTCCCCTCCATTTTATATTAACCCTTTCACTGCCAGAGTAGTTTTGCTGGGTTTTTTTGCACACAGGTTATAATCCAAATTGCAGGCCAAAAAAACACTTAAACCGCTGAGAATTATATCTTTCCGGAAAGCATAGATTCTGTAGAATAAAATGGTGGCAGGTGCAAATTTTTATGTCGCATGATAGTACTCCTTTATCAAACCCAAAATTTCAGTAAAATATATACAGTCCTGGCCATAGGTTTTGAGAATGACACAAATATTAACTTTCACAGTTTGCTGCTTCAGTTTGTATGATGGCAATTTGCATATACTCCAGAATGTTATGAAGAGTGATCAGATCAATTGCATTTAAAGGAGAACTATGGGGTCAGGGCTTTTCCCCATAGTTCTCCTAAGGGTCACGGGAGAACACAAACTAGCGTTCTCCCGTGGCCCAAAGCTCCGTATACCGTGAGCTACAGCTCGCGGTATACTAAGACGCTGGAACGGATCTCGACATTGCTGTCGAGATCCACCCAGCTGCGGGATTGACAGCTGGATCTGCCTATCCAGAGGCAGAGCCATTTGTGCCATCCCCTGTCTGTTCCGCCAGTCAGCGCTGGAGGATCGGACAGGGGAGGGGGGAATCCCTGCTGGGAGCTGTGAGTGACAGTCACGGCTCTCTGCAGGGATAGATCGAGAAGTGAGCGAGCGGCGCTATGTGTTCGCTCACTTCCCGATCTACTGAGCCGACCTGTGACAGTTTCATTGTCACAGGTCGGCTCAGATTATGAGGCTGAGTGAGAATCACTTGCCTCATAATTCTCCCTTAATTGCAAAGGCCCTCTTTGCCATAAAAAAATTAACTTAATCCCCCAAAAAACATTTCCACTGCATTTCAGCCCTGCCACAAAAGGACCAGCTGACATCATGTCAGTGTTTCTGTCGTTAACACAGGTGTCAGTGTTGAAGAGGACAAGGCTGGAGACTACTCTGTCATGCTGATTGAGTTAGCATAACAGACGTAAGCTTTTAAAGGAGGGTGGTGCTTGAAATCATTTGTTCTTCCTCTGTTAACCAGCAAGGAAACACCTGCAGCCATCATTGCTTTGCACAAAGAGGGATTCACAGGCAAGGATATTGCTGCGATTAAGATTGCACCTAAATCAACTGTTTATCGGATCATCAAGAACTTCAATTTTTGTGAAGAAGGCTTCAGGGTTCCCTAGAAAGTCCAGCAAGCGCCAGGACCATCTCCTAAAGTTGATTCAGCTGCGGGATCTGGGCACCACCAGTTCAGAGCTTGCTCAGGAATAGCAGCAGGCACGTGTGAGTGCATCTGCACGTACAGTTAGGTGAAGGCTTTTGGAGGATCGCCTGGTGTCAAGAAGGGCAGCAGAGAAGCCACTTCCCTCCAGGAAAAACATAAGGGACAAACTTATATTCTGCAAAAGGTACAGGGACTGGACTGCTGAGGACTGGGGTAAAGTAATTTACCTGATGAATCCCCTTTACGATTGTTTGGGGCATCTGAAAAATACTTTGTCCGGAGAAGAAAAGGTAAGCGCTACCATCAGTCCTGTGTCATGTGGGGTTGTTTCTCAGCCAAGGGAGTGGGCTCACTCACAATTTTGCCTAAGAACACAGCCATGAATAAAAAAATGGTACAAAAACGTCCTCAAAGAGCAACTTCTCCCAACCACTCAAGAACAGTTTGGTGACAACCAATTCCTTTTCCAGCATGATGGAGCACCTTGCCATGAGGCAAAAGTGATAACTAAGTGGCTTGGGGAACAAAACATCGCAATTTTTTAGGGCTGCAACAACTAATCGACATAATCGATTATTGAAAAAGTTGTCAACTTTTTCAATCATCGATTAATCGGCTTTTGATTGGTTGGTCCTGTTTACGGCTCCCCACACGCTGCGCGCCGCACCTCCTCCCCACCTCACGTTGCCGCTGCCAGACCCGCCCGCATCCACACGCCGCATCTCCTCCCCGCCTCACGTTCACCGCCCACCCACATCCCCGCCATGTGCTGTATATTATACATAGGAATACAAATCCCAGAAATACATTATACACTGTGTGTATAGTGCACTATAGCTGGGATTTGTTGTACTTCTCTATAGCTGGTGGTATCCTGCATTGCGCTGTATAGAGGACTACAAATCCCAGCAATAATGCATTATACAGCGCAATGCAGAATGCCACCAGCTATAGAGGAGTACAACAAATCCCAGGAATACATTATACAGTGGTGCAATGCCGAATACCACTAGCTATAGAGGACTACAAAACCCATTGCAAATATTGACTCTACATAAACTTAATGTAATTGTCAATGGAAACCTTTGACACAAATGAAATGCTCATAATTATACTACAGTATACCATAGTAGACATGTGCGATTCGTTTCGTTCCGAATCGAAATTCGGACGAATTTTCGTAAATTCGGATGTATCCGAATTCCGAATTACAGACATAACGAATGCAAACGAATCCGAATTTCCATTTCCGAAATTCGGTAGCGTTCGCACGAACGTTCGTTTCGTTTTCTGTTCGTATTCGTTTCTTATTCGTTTCTTATTCATTTCGTTCGTTGGAGCAAAGTGACATTAGAGGAGAAAAATATTTTTTCCCCCTCAAATGTCACTTTTGCTGCAAACGAACGAAACGAATAAGAACAGAAAACGAAACGAACGTTCGTGCGAACGCTACCGAATTTTGTCCGAATTCCGAATCCGAATTGACTTTCACACCCGAATCCCGAAAAACGAAATAACACAAATCCGAATTTGAAACGAAACAAATTTTTTGGCTGTGCACATGTCTATACCATAGTAACATCTGATAAGATCTTAAAACACTGAAGCAGTGTATTTGTGTAATTCTCAAAACGTTTTGCCAGGACTCTACTTAACCACTTGCTGACCAGGTGTTTAGACCCCCTTCCTGGCCATTCCACTTTTCAGTATTCAGCGCTGCAGTAGTTTGACTGACATTTATTCTGTCATGCAACGCTGTACTGATATGAATTTTATACAATTTTTTGGGGACAGATAGAGCTTTCTTTTGGTGGTATTTAATCACCACTGGGGGGTTTTAATTTTTACTATATTAAGGAAAAATGACTGAAATTTTTTTTTTTTTATTAGTTTATTGAACATTATGTTAAAAAACAATTAATATTACCCACTTTTTTGGTAAAATATAAAAGACGGGGTCATGTCGGGTAAATACATGTCATGCTTAAAAATTGCGCTCACCCGCGAAATCGCAAAAAACTAGCATACCCAAAATTGACCATAGCCGACGCTTTAAAAGCTTTTACAGTTCATCAGTTTCGTGTTATCAGTGATTGATGGCCATAAATTATTGCTCTCACTGCGATGTTCGCGGCAATATGTAACGTGTGGCGTTATGGGAGCAATCGTGGTTTTCGCAGGTATGCGCACCTGACGCATGTTTACATGCATGCATGTATGTAGGGGTGGGGACTTTAAAAAAAATGTTTGTTTTTTAAAAATTCTTTTTTATGTGTAACTTAAATTTTTTTGGGGGGGAAACTTTAATTTTTTCCCCTATTTTTTTCTTTTCACTTAACTTTATTGCTTTCACAGAGGGGGCTAAGAAACCCCTATATGTGATAGCAAAAGATGTGACAGGTCCTCTTTATGGAGACATCGGGAATCTCCAAGACCCCTAATGTCACCTAGGACCCCCCCTGAAGAAGCTAATGAAGCAGAGATCTGCTTCATCAGCTTCTCTCCAGCGTCTGAAGCTGGAGAGTGACACGAGAATGCGGAAGTGATGTAATATACACCACTTCCACATTCTGACACCGGAGGGAGATCGTGAACCGACCTCCCTCTAATCCCTGTCGGAGAGGCACTATGCTGGCCTCCGGCTCGGACCGGGCACAGAGGAGCCCGGGGGCAGCATGACAGCGGGAGGGGCGCACATACTGGGACCTCATACAAGCGATCCGCCGGCTCTATAGCTGGCAGATCGCTTGTATGTTAACAGGCATCGCTGCCGGTTTTTACATTTTGTCTTTCCCGCTCGTGCACGCGCGCGACTACACGCCCTGTTACATACAGGAAGCTCCCGGCCGGCCGTTTATACACAACGGCCGGGAGGTAGTTAAAGTGGACCTTTACCCTCAATGATATGAAATCCTCTCACATTCATTAAACATTTTTGTTTTTTAATTACAATTTTTTTTCTACTTCCTGGTTGTTTTAGACACAAATGATGTAATGGGCCCAAGCGATGCATTCTGGGAAGGCTACATCAGCAGTGCATTGCTGGGAAATCTCATCTGTAATTTCAGGAGATCTCAGGGAAAGGCATTTTCCTCCCCTGACATGATGTGCATGGTCACATGTCCTAGTCACATGTGCCAGAGTTCCAGGAAGTAAAGGGAGATGTATTAATCCGCTCTTAGTAAAAAAAAAAAATGTGAGAAGAATGGAGAGGAAAAGAGAAATCAGGTATGCAAAGAATACAAAATCTGCAATAATCTATAAGTATGTGTTTTTAGATTGCCATTACTAAACATTTCTAAATGTGCCTTTGTTATTTTAAAGATATGGGTAAAGTTCCTCTTTAAGTTACTTTTAGTGTACAAATAAACACAATATGTAAAATATAAATAATAAGGTTGTGCTGAGTAAAAAGATACCCAATATGCCAATCTTAAAGTACAATTAAACTCCCGTTTTTTTAATTGATCTTTTTTTTTTTGCATATATGTACTGCTAGCAAGCAGTAGATATTTGCAAAAACATTAAAAAAAAGTAACCACGTAATTACTTTTTTGTTTCCGCCGCTCGCTCTCGTCTGAAGATCTGAAGCTGCTTGAGCGGCCGTGCAGGATGATGGGGCTGGCGCATGCGCAGTAAAGATCTTTAGCGAGGAGAAGAGGAGAGACAGAGTGGAGGTGAATGCACGCAGCCGGGAGCGTGCACGTCAGACGGACTGGAAGAGACAGCGGTCTGTGCTGGATCAGAGACCGGCACCAGCGCTGGAGGGATTGCTGCATACAAGTGGAAGTAAGATGATGATCAGATCAAGAGGCATTTTTTTGTGATAATCTTCCTAGCCATCCTGGAATTAAATCTCTTTGTATCCTGTGTTGGCTAAAATCTCATATTTCCTGTTACATGGCTTTTGACTTGGCAACATGGTTACATGCAGCGCTAATATTGCTTCTGCAGGTGCTTCTGCTGCCTTTCCAGCTGATGCTCCATCTGTGGCTTTTGGACCCCTCTTGGGTCAGGCCTGTATGGGACAGACGTAGAAAGGGAAGGAGGATGGGCAGCAAAGTGGGAGAAGAAAACATAACCTCAGCTGGACCTAAAAGGAAGATGTGGACCTGGTAAGGCATATCTGAAGACTGCCGTGACAGAAAATGCCATCTTTAGGCAAATGGGACCATGGCTCATCTGTTGCAAACAACTTACCAAAATTAAATGGTATTTTTCAATTATGCTTCATTCTCTGTTGGCTACATGACTTGCTGTATATGCTCCCTGTCATTATTACACCGTGACCTTGTTTGTTCTAGATGTTAAATCTTAGGAAGGTCAGAGATGCCAGTTCAGATTTGCTTATATTCATTTTGGTGTTTACAGCTGGACGGCAAACAAGTATTTATAACACCCTGTTCCTTAATTCAAAACATTTGCATTGTATTCTGTGCATCACACAAATGTTTTGATAATAGTATGTTCATTTTGCACCTGTGCCCTTCGTACATTTGCCCACACAATTTGTATTTTAGCCATAATTTTGTGATGCAGAGGCTTCCTATATTAGCTAATATTGGATTCTGGTGACTAAACAAATGAAAAATGCCTTTTCTAAACCCTCAATGGACCCTACCAACCTCAACAATCTCAGACCAATCTCCTTACTCCCATTCACCTCCAAACTCCTAGAACGCCTTATCTACAGCCGCCTGAGCCACCATCTCGCTGATAACAACCTTCTTGATCCCTTACAGTCTGGCTTTCGCCCCCTACACTCCACTGAAACCGCCCTCCTAAAACTCACTAATGACTTACTAACAGCTAAACACAATGGCCACTACTCCTTACTCTTGCTATTAGACCTTTCTGCTGCTTTTGACAATGTTGACCACCTGCTCCTCCTCCAAAAACTCCACTCGCTTGGCCTACAAGACCCTGCTCTCTCATGGTTCTCCTCATACCCAACTAAGCGCTCCTTTGGTGTCGCCTACAAATCTAATTCCTCCCCTCTTCCTCTTTCTGTAAGGCTCCCCCAAGGCTCTGTCCTTGGACCCCTTCTCTTCGCTATCTACACCTCCTCCCTTGGTCAGTTAATAACCTCACATGGCTTCCAATACAATCTCTATACTGATGACACTCAAATATCTTTCTACTCCACAACTCACCCCCTCAGTGTCCTTGCATGTCACTAATCTACTAACTGACATATCAGTCTGGATGCCGCAACACTTCTTAAAACTCAATCTTTCAAATACTGAGCTCATGATATTTCCTCCCGCCCGTGCACCTTCCCCCAACTTTTCCGTTTAGATTGTTAACGCAACTATCCGGCCCTCCCCTAATGCCAAGGTCCTAGGTGTCATCCTTGACTCGGACCTCACCTTTCTTCCCCACATCAATCACTATCCAAATCATGTCGCTTTCACCTTCGTAACATCTCCAAAATACGCCCCTTCCTCATCAATGATACCGCAAAATTACTCATCCACTTGTTATATCTCGTTTTGACTGTTGCAACTCCCTACTCATTGACTTACCTTACCTACTTACCAGGCTATCCCCCTTCAGTCTATCATGAATCAGGGGTGTGGAAATTATTTAAAAAACTGCTTTCCAAGGACTAAAGCGGGGGTCCGATCTACTTGTCCCTCATGACAATCTACTTGTCCCTCATGACAATCTACTTGTCCCTCATGACAATCTACTTGTCTCTCATGACAATCTACTTGTCTCTCATGACAATCTACTTGTCTCTCATGACAATCTACTTGTCCTGATACAAAAAAAAAATTACCAAAACCGTATTTAGCAGTGCCAAAAAGAGCTTCTCATTGGTCAGTGCTGTCAGGTGATTTTGCGAGCGAAATTCAGAATACATGGTACAGATAGTACACCCATACTGGCGGATGGGAAGGACTGATTCCTGAAAGGTAAGTATCGCAGGGAGGGAGAGGGGGCAGATTTGAGCCGGTAATTCCATTTTCCCAAGTTACTTGGAAAAGTGAATTTACCCTTTGGGGCGGGTGCAGACTTGGACGATCGTGTGCGGTTGCATACATCGGTTGCCACGCGGCCCTATTGATTTCAATGTGGTAATCCCTGAAAAAGGGTATATGTACCTTTTTTTTTTTTTTTTTTACAATCTGCCTAGGCGCCACTGGGGTGCCATTAAACAATAATGGCGCTGCCAGCGCGATCAGTGGTGGTGTGCGATTCTGTCACCGCCCGGCCACCCCCATGAATGCCTTTATTCGCATGCAGGTGATAGGTGCAGCGAAGTTGGTTTTAATTTTTTAGATTTTATTTTACTTTTTTTTTTTTTTTTACTTTGTAATATTTTATATTTTTAATGTCTTTTTACTTTATCGCCTTTTTATTCCATTTCTCTGTATTTCTATTTTTAATATACATTTTTTAAAATGTTTTCCACTTGACTTTATTGCTATCACACAGCGGTAACAAGCCCCTGTGTGATAGCTTTTGGAGGTGACAGGTTCTCTTTATTGACCCTGTCACCTCCAACACAGGAGTTCTAGCACAGCACTGTGCTCATTGTGACAGGAATGCTGCATTCCTGTGTCACTTCACACGGAGCAGAGAAGTGTTTTCTGCTCTGCTCCGTGCTCTCTAACGTCTAACCACAGAAAGGAAGCCCGCGTGCAGAGAGAGGCAGCAGGGAGCGGTACATGGCCGCCGGCGATGGAGGGGGAGGGAGGGGGAACGAGATTCAGGCAGGTTACAAGTGATTTTGGACAGCTGTACAGCCGTTCAAGATCATTTGTACAAAACAGCTCCAAAACTACAGTTCGCCGGCTGTCCTCCCGCAGCCGGGCTAAGTGTAGAAAGAAACTACTTGGCCGGCGCCCGAAACTGCCTGTCTCGGGTGTCGGGCCATAGGAATTCAACACCCCTGATGAATGCAGCTGCTGGACTCATCCACCTAACCAAACGTTCAGTGTCTACAACCCCCCCTCTGCCAATCCCTGCACTGGCTTCCAATAGCCCAAAGGATCAAATTCAAAATTAACAACCGCTTACAAAGCCATCCACAACTCTGCCCCGGCTATATCTCAAACCTTGTCTCCAAGTATCACCCAAGTATCATCCACTCTTCAAATGACCTTCTGCTTTCCAGCTCCGTCATCAACTCCTCCCATGCTCGCCTCCAGGACTTCACTAGAGCAACTCCCATCCTATGGAACTCTCTACCCCAACATGTCCGTCTCTCTCCCACTCTGACTGCTTTTAGGCGATCCCTTAAGACTCGTCTCTGCAAGGAAGCCTATCCCTCAACCTGATCACTGAACTATTGCTTTCTCAAACAATTCATGCCCACACAGCTACCCCCTCATGTATCACTTCCCCCTCCCTTTTAGATTGTAAGCCCCCACGGCAGGGACCTCCTAACCATCTTGTCTTAAATTGTATTGTATTTGTAATGTCTTCCTTATATTGTAAAGCGCTGGGCAAACTGTTGGCGCTATATAAATCCTGTATAACAGTAACTAGTATTACAGGTGTTAAATCCTTTCAAAGGCTTTTAGAAGTCTTTACCTCCCTTTTACATGTAGGACAGGCTGTCTAGTGTCCGTTACAGCCGTTGTAACTATACTGTTATACTGACAAGGGTGTTTACAAGGTCACCTTTTTAAAAAATGTCCTTTTTGTTTCAGATTTTCCAAAAAGGACCATAAAAATGTGCTGTACATAGGTTGAAAAAAGACACATGTCCATCGAGTTCAACCTATAGAGATATATGAAAAAAAAAAAAAGCCTAAAGAGAATGCTATGCCCACAATTACCCACCGTTGATCCAGAGGAAGGCAAAAAAAAACCTATAAAGCATGGTTCAATTTGCTCCAACGGGGAAAAAAATTCCTTCCTGACCCCATAAGGCAATCTGATATTCCCTGAATCAGCAATCTCTGATGCTTAATATACCTATAAGAACTTAATATCCAGTTATATTCTGTGTATTTAAGAATACATCCAGTTTAAATTTAAAAAATTAACTGAGCTAGCTAGAACTAGCTCCTGGGGGAGTCGATTCCACATTTTCACAGCTCTAACTGTGAAGTTCATATCTAAAGGTCAAACCTCCTTTACTCCAGACGCAAAGAGTGCCCCCTTGTCCTTTGCAGTGACCTTAAAGGGTTATTAAACCCTCTGGTTATCACTCAGGGAAGGCAACCATCCTCCTGCACGTGAGTAGGCGCCAGATAGTGGCCCTCCCTGGTGTACAGCAGTGGCAAGGTGTGATGCCTAAAAAAAGCTGAGCCCAGGTTGCGGACATTGGTCTGGCAACTACAGGGGCAGCATAGGAGAGGTACAGGGAGGCTGGAGGAGTCCAGGGGTCCCGGCTACCTCAGCAGTGGGGGGGCTCTTACCTGATGGTAGGGAGAGCAGGGTCAGTCTGCGGCAGCGTGGAGGTGTGGGCCTCGCGCGGCGGGCTGCGCTGTCTCTTCGCCCCTTGCTGGTGTCTGTGCTGTGAGCAGGGCTACGTCCTGGCTGGGAATCTGGCGGGTGACGTCACTGTAGGGCGCCGGCGCCGCCTGGGATACACGCCGCGTGGTCAGAGCGATGACGCGCTTCCGGTGCGACACTTCCGGGTTCCAGAGGCTGCCTGGAGACGCATAAGAGCGGAGGCTCGATTCCCACATGGTCACAGCAGACGCCGATAGATGCCGGACCGGGTGCTGCTACTCCAGATCTGGGAGAGCATGGCACGGGCGCTAAGGGAGGCGAGTTTTCTTTGGAGATTCTCCCTTTTCCTTTACCCGGCTTGCATTGGGGGCCTGTTCACAGGGCAAGCTGGGTAGTGTTATGTGTAACATGGTTTGCATGCGGGCAGAGCACTGGCTGATGGCATCACTCTTGTCGTACGCAGGTCAAAGCCACGGAGGATAAGCCCCTCGCTGAAGCAGGTTGCTCGCGCCCAAAAGGGAAGAAGTGTGCCTCTTGCTTTGCAAAAAAGTCAGCTTCATGGTCCAAACCCTTGTGCAAAGTTTGTTTAGAGAAAATAGTTGCAAAAGAGTCAGCCGGAATGTTTAAGGGGCTTTTGGACTCAATGAGAGAGGAAATGGTTAATACATTTCAGTCTTTCAGGTCGGCGCTCCAGACCCCGGTGAGTACACTAGTGGATACTAGTTTGCCAGGTACATTGGGGGCAGGTAGCTGTACAGGATACGCAGAAAGCACAGTGAGCAAGCGCCCAGTGAATCCTCAGGATCTCAGGATGAGTCACAGGATCACGATGAGTCGGAAGGGGAGTTGCGCAGCAGTTCAGCTACGAAATTCCTTTTTCCATCATGTGAGACAGATGAGCTGTTGAAAGCCATAGGTGATACGCTGGATATTAAGGAAGAGTCCACTGAGCTTTCGGTGCATGACAAACTATATAAGGGGCTTCAGACAAAGAAGGGACGCACCTTCCCGGTCCACAAATCACTCTCAGACATGATCCAAGGGGAGTGGCAGCACCCAGAAAAGTGTTTTTTTTCTGCTGGTCATAAACGCAGGTTCCCCTTTGCGGAGGAAGATGCAGGTCTTTGGGAAAAATGTCCTAAGATAGATGCCTCTTTAGCGAAAGTCTCTAAAAAGACTGACCTGTCTTTTGAGGATATGGGGGCTTTGAAAGACCCGATGGACAGGAAAGCGGAGGCTTTGCTCAGGAAAGGATGGGAATCGGCGAGTGCTGGGTTCAAACCTGGTCTGGCTATTACTTGTGTGGCCAGGACCTTGGGTGTGTGGCTGAGTCAGCTACAAACCCACCTTGAGTCTGGTACGGATCATGACCAGTTGCTAGGTTCCCTCCTGGTGCTGAGTAAAGCTGCCGCTTATATTGCGGACGCCTCGGCGGAAGCAGTCAGGTACTCTGCACGGACTACAGCTTTGATCAAGCTGTAGTCCGTGAACGAGTTGCAAGGGCAGCCTGAACGAGTTGGCAGATTCACTCAGCAGGACGGAGTTGCACAGGTCAGAGTGGTCTCTGAACGCAGGAACGTTTGCATGGATCACCAGCTTGTGGGGCTGCCCCGAGGTAGACCTCTTCGCAACGGCCAACAACAAGCAGGTAGAACAATTTTTTCACTCTCCCGGAACGACGGAGCCCTAGGGGTGGATGCTTTGGTGCACCCCTGGAGCTTCAGTCTAGGTTACGCATTTCCCCCACTGCAGTTAATTCGTTAATTCTCATAGCGCCATGTTGGCAGAAGCGGCCGTGGTTCACGACCCTCCTGGAGCTATGTGTGGCAGGGCCTCTGCTTCCGCCAGCGGCGGATTTATTGATGCAGGGCCCGGTGAGACACCTGCAGGTACACGCTTTAAATTTAGCAGTATGGCTACTGAAAGGGAGGTGTTAATGAACAAAGGGTTATCCGCACGTGTGGTGGCTACACTGCTGCACAGTAGAAAGCCGGTGACATCTGCGATCTACCCGAAGGTGTGGAAAGTGTTTTCCAGCTGGTACAGCAGTCAGGGTAGGCCTGCGGTGGCCACAGTGCCATTGGTGTTGGATTTCCTGCAGGGCGGTTTGGACAAAGGGCTTTCCTGTAGTACTCTGAAAGTGCAGGTTTCTGCACTGTCTAAGTTCGTGGACATTAGATTGGCGGAGGAGCCTCATCAAAAGATTTATCCGAGCAGTAGGCAGAATTAAACCCTTCATTTGCCACTAACCCGGCCTCTGCTAGAGAACGGGAGTGGCAAGGTATTGATGTTCGAAGGTGTGTCTTGGAGTACCTCCAAGTCACAAAACCTTGGCGGCAGTCGTCCCGCCTCTTTGTTACGTTTGGGGGCCCCACTAGGGGGAACAGGGCCACTAAAAGCACGATAGCAAGGTGGATTAAAATGGCCATAACTGACACCTACAAAGCACAGGGCTTGGTGCTGCCAGGTTCACTCACGGCACACTCGACTCGAGCATGGGCTACGTCCTGGGCAGAGCGAGCAGGGGCTACTCCAGAACAGATCTGCAGAGCAGCCACGTGGTCCAGCTTCCAGACATTCGCCAGGCACTACAGGCTGGACCTTATGATTCAACAAGACCAGGCATTTGGCAGGAAAGTCCTGCAAGCTGTGGTCCCACCCTAGGAGGTAAGATTTGTCCTAACTGATCCTCTCGATGGCTGTCCTGGAAGATGACTGGGGAAAACATGAGTTGATTACCTGATAACTCTGTTTCCAGGAATCTTCCAGCACAGCATATTCCCGCCCTTGGTGTGTATCCAGGTGGCATCCGAGGTTGGATGTAGGAGGGGATACTTTTGTACATGGGGTAGCCTTCGGTCCTAGAGGTTACTCACTAACCTCACTATTGAGACATTCATTAATTAAATAGTTAAGCCTTTTTAAAAGCTTCTTTCTTTCATTAATGAAAGAATGAAGCCTTTACATTCAGATACGGGTTCGCTAAATAGCGAACCCGTATCTGACAGCTGAAGATAGCAGAGAGGTAGCAGTGACTCACCTCTCTGCTATTCGTTTTGACAGCTGTATAGCCTGGCCTGATGTTAAATGATACATTTCAAGCACAAGATACAAATGTATCTCTGAGTGAAATGTATCAGTTTTGATCGTCTAGGAACGATCAAAGACCTTTACTGAGATCTGATTCTGACATGCTGTCAGGATCAGTCTCTAAGGTTATTAATAGCTGTTCCTAAGTTTGGAGCAGGCTAATAATAACTAAAAATTAAAAAAGCTAATGTATCATGCAGTCATAGTGACTGCTTGATATAAACTGACAAAAACATTTATTTATTTTTTACACTTATTTTTTTTACAAAGTGTAAAAAAAAAAAGTGTACAAAAAATTAGGAAAATAAAACTTTTATATATAAATATATTTTTATACTATAATTATTATTTAAAAAATTCTAAAAATAATAATAATAATCAAAACTTGCTGCTGTGGAAGAATCACACAGCAAAAATGTAAAAAGTGTGTCTGTCATTTTAGGAACAGAAACTAAAAACTAGCTCAGTCATGAAGGGGTTAAATATCGGGCATTTCCCTCTGGGCGAGGGGGCGTGTCTGAGCTGATGTCTAAAGACGCCCGCTCAGATCTAGAGAGCGGCCGGCCGTTTTTTTACAACGGCCGACCTGGAGGTAGTTAAAGGCCATCTAAACTAGCCCAACAGGCCTACAGAGTTACAGTACTACAGTGTTTTCATTGTGGACAGAAAAATGTAGTCGCCCTGTTCAAAGCACTTTAAAATCGCCTAGGCCGCCTGCAGAATTTTAGTTCTCTTTAGATTATAGATAAAGACTGGCATTTAATACATATGACTCATGTGACTCATAAATATAAGAGATTTCGGCATGTAGGCCATATCCATAGTATCTAATATGGTAAATAAGTTGCGCTTGATCTAAGTGAATGTGAATACCAGAGTAAGGAATAAATCCTAAACAACACTGCTTCTACTTTTGTATGGAAAACACAAATAGGCCAAGAAAGAAAAAAAAGTTACAATCAAAATCCGCCTACCCAAAGAAGACCATGCAAAATAATAACCAAACATCCTTTGACGCGTTTCGTAGATTAACTTTATCCTTTTTGAGAAAGTTAATCTAGATGACTCCTTTTTGAGAAAGTTAATCTACGAAACGCGTCAAAGGATGTTTGGTCTTCACCTCTCATAGCTGATTTTATACTACACGTATCTCTACTACACGGTTTTAAAAAGCTTTATTAGTTCTGGATTTCTGTAAGTGCATTCATATACTTTAAGAAATAAACTGTACTTGAATACTGCACTTAGATGGTTCGCCTCCTTTCTCCATTTGTATCCCTTATGAGACATCTATAGATACACGCTGCCGGCTTGAGCGCTGAGGCGGCGGAATAATCAAGATATAAGGGTGAATTACATCTGATTGCCTGACGTGGAGATCAAAGGAGATGATGGACTATTAGATCCTTAGAACGTTTCGGTTTTCTCAATCAGCGATTGGTTGGTTAAATTTTGGAGGATATCTATCAGAGAAATGAACGGACTATTCCTCTAAATACCATTTAGAGAAGGAGACTAACCGTTTGTATCCTGTCTCATATAAACTGCAAAAATCTTAAAAATGTACTGCTTGTTACATTGCTGAGATTATTCCGTTTATTTTTGTGCCCGTTTGTTTTGTTGGGATTGTTTTAAATATTTAACCCCTTGTACACATCCAAGAGGGGAAGTCGAATGTATATTTGATTTCACTAATTTGGATTTAATCACTGCCCATTTCAGGTCACTGAGATACTAAAAAGTGTGCATATTATTATATTTTCACGATTAGGTATTGAAACCACTATTGTTGTTCACCAGATTAAGTTTACACATGCAAGAGTGCTAGACCCACGGGTTATTTATATAAGGATTTCAACTAGGTTGCTTTATTTGTTTTTTGCTTGTTTGTCACAGATTACTCCGAGCTACAATAAGTGAGCCCGGCGCGTCTGTCACACATATATTTATTGATATATTGTGGAGTGGATGAATACACGTTCCACATATCGCATGCCTCAATAATTTCTTGGACATTTACACACTGACGTATCGATCACACAATGAGATAGAAGATTACAGTATTTAGATGTTTATGTGTTTATGATTTATTCTTTACTGTGGTATTCACATTCACTTAGATCAAGCGCAACTTATTTACCATATTAGATATTTTCTTCACACAAAGTTGCTGCTGGTCCTATAAACTATTTAGCACCCATTCCCAGCGCAGTGAACCTTGGAACCAATTTTATATCCATAGTATGTTTTGGTCTAGGGGCTTATGTAAACATTAGCATCTGTTTATATTATTTTGCATGGTCTTCTTTGGGTAGGCAGATTTTGATTGTAATTTTTTTTTCTTTCTTGGCCTATTTGTGTTTTCCATACAAAAGTAGAAGCAGTTCCAGTTTCCACCCCTTACTAGGGTTAGCTTCCCCTTTTTTTGGCTGTGAACAGGAGCTGGAGCACTTCTTTGTAAAGAGGCCATTCATTTTTCACATGCTGATTATCACTAACTATCCCATTAGCCTGAACAAATTCTACAAGTCTGAACGTTTCCATGGCCGAGCAGCTGCATCTGTCAGGGACCAGAACACCTCCAGGTGACGCTGGAGCACATCCTGCGGTTCCAGTGCTCACCTGCAGGTGCCTCCAGGCAGCCAGTGGCCGTCAGGCACCTGAGCACCTCCAGGTGGCACTGTGATGCTGGAACCAGGTCCTACAGTTCCAGTGCTCACCTGCGGGAGGTTACGTAACCTCTCCCTGCAGTGAGGCCTGTGCTTCAGTATTGCCTGTTATCCTGCTGCCTGTTATCCTGCTGCCTGTTATCCTGCTGCCTGTTATCCTGCTGCCTGTTATCCTGTTGATATTGTTAGTCAGGTTGAAAAAAGACACAAGTCTACACAAGTTTCAGGTTGCCTCCTTGAAGCCTGACTCCGTCTCCTGATGGCTCCCCTCTTGTTGCCCTGCTTCCCAGGTTGACTAGCCCTGTTATATTCTGTGTGTGATTTTGCTGTTTGCATTTAGTTTGGCCATTTTATGTTACTTGTGGGTGTTGGTGGGGTTGCTTGTGTCTGATTTTAGTATGTCTAAAAAACTATAAGTTCATAAGCCTTGTTTGGTGTGGTCACATATTTGGTCCTCCTGTATAGATACCTGCATGCGATGTGGGGACACCCGTGCATGGTATCGTGATAGCATTCAAGCCTTACATCACCAAGTGCAAAGCGTGGGATGCAGTGGTGTAAAGCATGCTGCCACTGTACTCTAGAAAAGTGGAGACGAGTTCTCTGGAGTGACGAATCACGCGTCTGTCTGGCAATCCGATGGACGTGTCTTGGTTTGGCGGTTGCCAGGAGAACGGTACTTGCCTGACTGCATTGTGCCAAGTGTAATGTTTGGTGGAGGGGGGATTATGGTGTGGGGTGGTTCTTCAGGGGTTGGGCTTGGCCCCTTAGATAGAGATATAGCTCTGCAACCAAATTCATTATGAGAATAGTTGCCAACTATTCTCATTATCGATTAGTTGGTTGGAACACCTATCTCTCTCCTCCATGCTTGGAGAAGGGCACAGCAAGCAGTGGGCGGGTGCAATAGCCAGCCTGCTATTGAAATTTGAAATGGCCAATAGCAGGCTGACTTTTGCACCAGCCCACAACCTGCTGTGTATTTACATTTAGCTACCATCTGCGGAATATTGCCACTAGCAACTTTCATTCCTTGCTGAAACTATTCAAGCGCCATGTGCTTACAATACAATTATTTTTAAAAAATATATAAAAGGTGGGGAAAAGTAATTTTTGGTTTCGGCCTGACAAATACTGCTGTTGGAGGTGCGTTGCAGTGCCATTCATATCAATGGCTCCCGAAATGCACCTTCCACCCACAGTGTGATCTGCCGCACTGGAATGCACGGAACCGCAATGCTGTGCGTTCCAGTGCAGTGCGATTGCAAAAAATTGTGCATGCAGTTTTAGAGGTCTTGTTCACACCTAGGCGTATTGCATATGCGCGTCTGTCGCACGTTTTTGAACCGTGATTCGCGGTAAAAAAGTAGCGCGACAAACGCGCGCTTCCGAAGGCTACTTGGCTGTATCCCAATGGAAACGCGCAACAAAACGGCCCAAAGTAGTACATGTACCTTTTCAGGCGTGGGCCGTTTTGTAGCGCGTTAGGGACGGGCGGAAATACGCCAAGGTGGGAACGAGACCATTGAATACAATGGGATTTATATTTTTGAGCGTTTTGTAGAGCGTTCGTCGAGCGTAGAACGCGCTACAAAACGTTAATGTGTGAACGAGGGCTAACTCTGAAGTAAACTTTGTAACACTGCATATGTGTCTTTTTTTTAAAACTTAAGCATGGCATTAAGTTGTTTTTTTTGGGTTTTTTTTACCCGATCGTAAAAATAATCGGCCAACTAATCAATTATGAAAATAATTGTTAGTTACAGCCTCTATCTTTTTTAATTCTGTTTTTGATGAAATTGCGCTGTGTTTAGTCCAATCCTTTCGAATTCTTGGAGAACCAAATAGATCCACCTGTTTCCTGTCTCCCTTCTTTGCACTACCTAGGAGGGTGAAATCCACTGCTGTCAACCCCTTGACATTCAGAAGATGAATCCTATATATGGCTTACTGCACCATAAAAAGTGTTTTCTTGGGTCTCTTTTTCTCCTCTTGAGGCTTAATTGCATCAGCCATGTCTGTAGGTCGTAACCTGCTAAATGCCAAAACACAAAAAAAGGTTAAAGAACTCCTGGATTTTATTAACCCTTGCATTGAGGCTACCCTTGCACTGCAAGGACTAAGTGCTTGTTTTTCTAGGTTAAAAAAAAAAGTCACCCGAAGCTCAGACGGCTTTTTAGACCAGTCCTTCCAATGGCTCTCCCCCCTCTGGAGCAGTCTAAGGTCCCGTAAATCATTTCTATACACAGTGCCGGGGTGTGGAATTCCTATCGCCCGACGCCCGGGACATGCAGTTTCGGGCGCCGGGCAAGTAGTTTTAAAGTGCATTCAGCCCGGCTCCGGACAAGCAGAGCTGAATGTACATTGTGGAGCCGCCGCTCGTTTAATACAAGTGGTCTGATCAGACCACTTGTATTAATATGAGCAGCGGCGATCGTTTCTGCCCACACCCCCCGCCGTAGTTTTCGGGGTCGCCCGCTCTCCCGGGGGACCCCGAAAACTAAGGCACAACGGCTCAGCCATAGAGCCGACGAAAAACGTCTGCTCTACGGGCTCTTTGTGTGTTCTCTGAGACCGTGGCGCTGTAATCCCAGCGCCACCTGTCTCGGCTGTCAGGAACTACACAGAACAGCTGTTCTGTGTTGGAGGGCAGGTTCCATAAAGAGAACCTGTCACCTCCAAACTATCACATAGGAGATTAAAATCCCTTATGTAATAGGAAGAACATTAAGGGGAAAAAGTAAATAAATAAAAAGTTAAAGAAAATGTAAAGTTAAAAAAATAAAATATATAAAGATTTAAAAAATTCAAAATTAAAAAGTAAAAATAAAAATGAAAAAATAAATAAAAATGAAACAAGGCTTCCTGGCCAATCAGCATCGAGCCAGTTTCCCGGTCAATAAGGTCATTACTAGCCACCCGGCTTCCTGATTAACCGGGAAGCAGGTTTCCCGGCCAATCGCAATCAAGCAGGCCAAACAACATGGAGTCGGCTTCCGTGGCAATCGGGAACCTTGGCGGGATGTCATTACCTGCTGCCCAGTTTCCTGATTACCAGGGAAGCCTGCTCTATGTCAGCGGAAGCACCGGTTTCAGTGTCGGCGAGAACCGAAAGCAAAAAATCGGTACTCGTACTCGATACCGAAAAACCGGTATTGGTACATCCTTAGTTTTGATTAAAACTATTTTTTGTATTGGGACAAGTAGATTTGGCCCCCACTTTAGTCCTTGGACAAGTAGTTTAAAAAAAAATTTCCACACCCCTGCAGTGTATAGACTTGATGATGCTGAAGAAGATACGTTTGTTATTTTAGCACCTAGACACAAATGAGCCCTTAACCCTTGCAGTGTGGGGGTAGCCCCACTTTAACCTCTTGCCGTCCGCCCGTTAAGAAAGCTCCTTGCTGATCTCCCTCCGGGCTGTGAATGCAGAAGTGATGTGTATTACATCACTTCCGCATTCACCTGTCGGTCATCTGGCTGCTATATCCAGAGAAGAAGCTGATGAAGCAGATCTCTGCTTCATCAGCTTCTTTTGGGGTCCCCAGGTGACAGGGGTTCTAGAGACCCCACAATTGCGCTACACATGTTACATATCGCCGCGAACGTCGGAGTGAGAGCAATCATTTTAGGGTTATCAATCACTGATAACACTAAACTGATGAGCGGTAAAAGCTTTTAAAGCGTCGCCCATGGCCAATTTTGGGTAATGTAGTTCTTTGAGGTTTTGCGCGCGTGTGCAATTTTAAGGCTTGACATGTTTGGTGTCTTTTTTTACCCGACGTGACCCCGTCTTTTATATTTTACCAAAAAATTGGGTAATAATAAATGTTTTAGAATTTAATATAGGGGAAACAGTTATGTTTTTTTTTTTATAATTTCTGTAAATTTTCCTTAATATAGTAAAAAATACAACCCGCAGTGGTGATTAAATACCACCAAAAGAAAGCTCTATCTGTTCCCAAAAAAGGGTATGCAATTAATTTCAGTACAGCGTTGCATGACGGAATAAATGTCAAAGTACCGCAGCGCTGAATACTGAAAAATGGCCTGGATGGGAAGGGGGTTTAACACCCTGGACTTCAATTGGTTAAGGGTTAATAAAACAAGTTCCTGGAATTCTTCTTTAAAAATACCATCAGTTGTAAACATCGCAGTTTTTATATTGCATACATAAAGAACATTTGAGCGTATAATAGACAAACAAACATGGAGTCACTCAAATTCAAGTATCTATAAAACAAAATTGGAAACAACCCAAAATCAGTCATGTTGGAGCCATGTTAATGTACACAGCAATGTACTTAATGTATTAAAGCAAGGTAGCCTAACTTGGCAAAAGAATGCTAGTATGCAGAAGACGAGTTGGAGATATTGGAAAAAAGACGGGTTGGAGGTATTATTCCTGGCTTTGCTCTTCTCTGTTTGCATCTTCACATTAGTTTACAAAGCTATACAGTGTGGTCCACAAATGTTGGACGTGTGTCAAGCATTTTCTCTCAAGATGAAGACTAAGGGCTTGTTCACACGGCGTCCGGATTCTGTCGGGACCATAACAGTTCGCTCCTGCACTAAAAATGTATCCCTATGTGTTTTATGGGCTCCAGTTCTCACCAGCGCAGTCTGTTCCGGTCCGGACATAAATAATACTACATGTCACATTTTCTCTGGCCCGGGAACGCGTCAAAAACGCAACGAAAATGCACCGCACTGCAGGTAATAGCTGACAGCCCCACTCCACACAAAAAAAAAAGGAACCGGAACGCGGTAAAAACGCGCTGCACTCATAGCATTGCGACTGCAGATCTGGACCAGAAAATGGTGTGAACAAGCCCTTAAACATTTGCTGTGTGTATAATCCACATAGGAAGGGTAAACCGCAGGAACTGGATTGCTGTGAAGCTTCAACTTACACCTGGTATTGTCTCATCTGTGTTCACTTCTGATAGATGAGTGGAGCTGGCACAACGTATTTAGGACGGGTAAAAAAACTGCATTAGGGTGGCGTAAGTGAAATAGACTGTCTATCCCAGTTTCATTGCATCCACTAGATCTGTCAGGATTTAACAATTTGTTTTCTTGATTGACTGTGCAATTGTTTACAGTTATTTCTCTTAAGGACTCGTTTGATGTGGACCAGTTTGTGTCAGAGTGCAGAAAGCGTGTGCAGTTGGAGAATCTTCGAGATGATCTAGAGATTTACTACAGACTTCTTAAGACTGCAATGATTGAACTTATTAATAAAGACTATGCAGACTTTGTAAACCTATCAACTAACCTGGTAAGATGTTTATATGGTTTTATCATGCTTTCAGTGAGTAGTCCTTTAAAAAAAAAAAAAACCCTGACTGTAGCAGGCATAGTTAAACTACAACTTAAGGTATGACACTCTAAACAAGTAATAAATGCTCAAGCTTCATAAAGTAAACCTAAAAACTTCCTTTTGTTTTCCCTGACTGAGCCATATCCTCATTCATTTGTTCCGAACATGCTCCTTTTCCCAGACACTGCAGTTTATAGCATTTCAGCAAGAGTGATGTCAATCAATGAAGCAGTGGGCAGGAGCAGATGTGGAATGGAGCTGATTGACAAGCTACAATTAGCAGCGAGAATTATGATGCCCCTGAAACATTTTTTTCAATCTACTGTAGTGCAAGCAGGCATAGCCTACAACTCTGGTCTGAATGAACAGTGCAGGATTGTTCCCACACTATCACAGGAAGCTGCATTAGATTAACTTTAGTAAACAAAAAGGTACAGTGCTAATAACCTCTCCGTGGGGAACATTCAAAGTGCATAAAAAAAACAGAAAAAAATTGCAAAAATGCCACTATTAATGTTCATAACCTCTCATGAGGAACACTCAAAGTGCTAATACAGCGTCAGTCAAAAGTATAAATAAAATGACTATGCAAACATAGCAATAATCATAACATGATTTTCCTAAAAACTGTGTGAGTAAAACATTTCCCAAATAGTGTACTATAACTACCAATTTGTTTCCAAGTGATACATAAAGTTTCTTTTAAAACTTAATTTGAGAAGCAGCGTAGTCCCCGGACACATCACACGCCGACTGAACGATAAGCCGCCTGCAGACTGATTACTATGTGCTGCTGGGAGGATGTCTTTTGGAGTTGAATGCTGGATCATATCGGGTTCGAAGGACGGAGGACTGTTCATTTAAAGCGTGTACTGGCTGTTAATGTACAGTCCTACTTTGCGGTAAGTGCATACCCTATAGGGGATCTTCTCTGCAGAACATACTAAGGAGCGCTGAATTTTGAAACGCACGAGTTTCACCTGAAGATTTTTTGGAAAGAAACTATCTATTTATTGATTTTTTCCACTTGTTATATATACATTTTCTCACTATATAATTTTGTTCACCTTATGTTCACCTGAAAAAACTTGTCACTACCATTTGACTATTTGGAATCGCACTGAATGAAGTTGAAAACAAACTGGTACACTACGAAATTGTACACTATTTGGAATTTTTTTACTCAGTGTTTTTAGGAAAATCATGTTTAGATTATTGCTATGTTTTGCATAGTCATTTTATTTAGGTGGCCAAGCAACGAAGTTGCAAGGACACCTATTGTATCTGTTAAAGTGACATTAATCCCTTCGTGACTGACGACGTACAGTGTACATCGACAGCATCGGGGCTGTTTAAACAGACTCTGTTTAAACTTGTAAAGCCGACTGTCGGCTTTACAACAGCAGCGATTCTGGCGACTTATCTGCCGCCAGATTGCTTCTGTGTCCCGTAGAAGGGGCCGCCCCCAATGAAGCAGAGATCTGCTTCATCAGCTCTTTTCTCTGGCTATAGCAGCCAGATGACTGACAGGTGAATGCGGAAGTGATGTAATACACATCACTTCTGCATTCACAGCCCGGAGGGAGGTCAGCAAGGAGCCGATCTTTCGTCCTCTTCCTCCTGACGCCCTCCGAGCCGGTCCCGGACCGCAGATGGGGCATCAGATCCCGGGATTGAAGGTGAGGGGTCGGGGGGCGCAAAAACGAGCACATATAGACGATCAGAGGGCTATGGAGCCGCCGATCGTCTATATGTGAAACACCCGGCAACAGGTGTTTGCATTGGTCGGGTCTTATCTGCCCGTGTGTGCCGGAAAAAAAATGCCATCTGGAGACGGCAACCCGCCAATGCTGCAGTGCCGTCCGTCCGTTTTTTTTACAACGGGCGGACGGCAAGTGGTTAAAGATTACCTGTCACCACCATCTGCTATCACATGGGGAGGGGCTTGTAAGCCCCCCTATGTGATAGCAGTCAAAGTAAAGTAAAAAAAAAAGTTTTTTAAAATTAACTAAAATAAATCTAATAATAAAAAAAAAATTAATATTCCCCCGCTCCCGTGAGCACGCGCGTCGGGTGCGCCTACGCATGAAAACGACGAACGCGCTACACATGTTGGGTATCGCCGCGCACGCCGGAGTGAGAGCAATAATTCTAGGGCCAGTATTTTGGGGTATCTCTAAATTGATGACCTGTGGGGGCTTTTAAAGCGTCTTCTAGTACTTCAGTTTTTCGCCGTTTCACGGGCGCACGCAATTTGTAACCTGGGCATGTTGGGTATCGTTTTACTAGTTGTAGCCTCATCTTTTATATTTCATTACAAAAATTGGTATTTTGTTGTGTTTTGGGGCATTTAATTAAATTTTTCACTAAATGTTGGGGTTTAATAAGGAGTTGCGCTAATATTGCGCAACATAAAAATTTGCAACTACCACCATTTTATTCTATAGGGTCTTGGCATTCAGAAAATATATAATGTTGGGGGGTTTTAAGTAATTTTCAGGCCTAAAATGTGGAATATAACATGGGTGCAAAAAATGAAAAAAAAAGGCCTCAGTCATGAAGGGGTTAAAGGATACATTTTTTTCCCCCTCCCCCCCCATGTTAGCACTTACCTTTTTTAAATGATGTCTCTTAATCCGATCTTCCTCTTTCCCCATGTTTACATCTGTCCCTCCAGCGGTGCGGCGGCTCTTCGATCCAGCGCTGACTCCTCTCTGCTTACAGGCACTTCAGATCCAGCGGTGTCTGCATGCGGGTGCACGCGTCCATACACTTACCTTGCGTCTCTGCTCGTCTCCCGGCCGAAAATCCGAACTGTGCATGCGCCCGCACCCAAGATCCTTTGCAGCCGCACAAACAGTTCCGGACTCTCGCCGCTGGAGCGCGCAGCGATAATAAGGTCAGTCTAAACCGCTGTTTAAGTGTTTTTTTGTTTTTTTTTTTAAACTTTTTGCCTATATCTACTGCTTGTCAGCAGTAAATATAGGCAAAAAACGGGAGGCTTTAGAACCCCTTCAGGATTATTATTAGGTGGCAATCTGCAAGGACACCTATTGTATCTGTTTAGATTATTATTAGGTGGCCAAGCAATGCAGTTGCAAGGACGCCTCTTATTATTATTATTTTTATTATAATTAGGTGGCCAAGCAACGAAGTTGCAAGGACACCTATTGTATCTGATTATTTTTATTATTATTATTCCGCCACTTTTTTCAAATGTCTGTAACAAGTGCTCTGTAACTCAAAAACTCATGAAACTTTGCACAATGCTACAGCCCTGAGCTTATTATAATATAAAGGTCACATGATGTGGCAGCCATCTTGGTTTTATGACGATTTTTGTGAACTATTCAGAAACCTGCATCTCCAGAACCGCTAAAGCTACAGATGTACAACTTGTTCTGTGAGCTTATGCTTTACTCTGTTGCCACATGTGCTCATTATAGCTCTATTGGTCACATGGTTTGGCGGCCATTTGGAATTGTGCAATATTCTGTCGACAACTTAAACTCTGAAAACATTTATCAGAATAACTCCAAACTTTGCACATATGTCCAGGGCGACCTCTTCTGCCACGGTTGTAGAAATAGGCCCGATCCCACAATCAAAATGGCCGCTACAAGCCAATGGTGTTTAGATAGTGTTATTGTTATGGCCTTTTTTTCAAAAGCCTGTTATAAGCGCACTGTTACTCGCAAACTAATGCAACTTGGCCCAATGGTACAGCTCTATGCTATGCCCAAACTTTAGCAACATACAGGTCATAGGTCACACTGCCTTGCAGCCATCTTGTTTTAGGTGATTATGTTCAGCTCCATATTCAAACATCCGTTTCGCAAAAACTAATAAAGCTACAGATCTACAAATTGTTGTGTATAGTCATGGTATGATCTGCATTCACAACTGATCATTACAAGTCAATTGGTCACATGGCTCGGCGGCCATATTGAATTGTGTCAAATTCGACAAATATTTCTATTATTTTGATGCTCTTTTGTTCAAATGCTAATTATTGCCACACCGTTATGTAAAAACTCATGCAATTTGCAACAATGGTAGAGGACTGTGCTGTGTTTAAACTTTGCAAACATAAAGGTCATAGGTCGCATGCTCTGGCGGCCTTCTTGTTTTAAGCAAACCTATTTTGACCATATTCAAATCTGTGTTCCGTTTTCATAACCGCTAAAGCTACAGATATACAAATTACTATATAAGTATATTCTGAGCTGTGCAATATCTGTTTATTACAAGTCATGTGACCACACGGCTTGGCTGCCATTTTGGATGGTGCAATATTCTGCAAGCAACTTAAACTCTGAAACCGTTTATCAGAATAACTCAAAACTTTGCACATATGTCCAGGGCGACCTCTTCTACCGCGGTTGTAGAAATAGGCCCGATCCCACAATCAAAATGGCTGATGCAAGCTAATGGTGTTAGCGTTATTATTATGGCCTTTTTTTCAAAAGCCTGTAATAAGCGCACTGTTACTCACAAACTGATGCAACTTGGCCCAATGGTACAGATCTTTGCTATGCCCAATCTTTTGCAACATAAAGGTCATAGGACACGTTGCCTGGCAGCCATCTTGTTTTAGGTGATTATATTCAGCTCCATATTCAAACATCCGTTTCTCAGAAACTGATAAAGCTATAGATCTACAAATTGCTGTGTATAGTCATGATATGATCTGCATTTACAACTGAACATTACAAGTCAATTGGCCACATGGTTCGGCGGCCATATTGAATTGTGTCAAATTAGACAAATATTTGTATTATTTTGATGCTCTTTTTTTCAAATGCTAATTATTGCCACACCGTTATGTAAAAACTCATGAAATTTGCCCAATGGTAGTGAACGGTGCTGTTTAATCTCTGTCAACATAAAGGTCATAGGTTGCATGCCCTGGCGGCCATCTTGGTTTACACGAACCTATTTGACAATTTTCAAACATCTGTTTTTTCATAACTGCTAAGGCTCTGCACTCATGTGTTTATTACAAGTCATGTGACCACATGGTTTGACAGCCATTTTGGATGGTGCAATATTCGGCAAACAACTTAAACTCTGAAACCATTTATCAGAATAACTCAAAAGTTTGCACATATGTCCACGGTTACCTCTTCCACCACGGTTACCTCTTCCACTACGGTTGTGAAACAGGGCCCGATCCCAAAATCAATATGGCCGCCACAAGCCAAACAGTTTTTGACATTGCATCCAATTGCATAAATGTGCATTTATATCATTAGTGAAGTATGTTAAGCTTGTTATACATATGATAACTCAACATCATAACTGCCAATACAATATGGCTTCCAGAGGTCACCAAGGTCGGCGGCCATTTTGAATTAGATTTTTTTTAAATCATAAAATATGTCCTTTTTTTAAATCTCTCTAACTACATCTTCTCATGTGCTATGACAAGCTCTACTGCTTGGCCACCTTTATTGCTGCTTGCAGCTATATTTATTTTTATTCCGCCGCTGCTTTCAAATGCCTGTAACAAGTGCTCTGTTTGTCAAAAACTCATGAAACTTTGCACAATGGTAGGGCCCTATGCTCTGCAGAGCTTATTACAATATATAGGTCATATGTGGCAACCATCTTGGTTTTTGTGACAATTTTTGCAAATTTTAAAAAACCTGCTTATCCAGAACCGCAAAAGCTACAGATGTACAACTAGATATGTGAGCTTATACTGTGCTCTTTTATCTTGTGTTCATTATAGCTCTATTGGTCACATGGTTTGGCAGCCATTTTGGATTGTGCAATATTCTGCATACAACTTAAACTCAAACCATTGATCAGAATTATTCACATCTTTGCACATATGTCCAGTGCGACCCCTTCTACCACGGTTGTAGAAACTGGCCCGATCCCAAAATCAAAATGGACGCTGCAAGCCAATGATATTTAGATAGTGTTATTATTATGGCTAGTTTTCAAATGCCTATAATAAGCATACTGTTACTCATAAACTCATGCAACTTGGCCCAATGGTAGAGCATTACAATAGTCATAGGTCACATTGCCTGGCAGCTATCTTTTTTTAGGTGATGATATTCAGCAACATATTCAAACATCTGTTTCTCAGGAGCTATAACAGGTACAGATGTACACATTGCTATTTATAGTTATACTGTGATCTGCACTCACACCTGATCATTACAAGTCAATTGACCACATGGTTTGGCAGCCATATTGAATTGTGTCAAATTCGACAAATTTTCCTTTTATTTTAATGCTCTTTTTTTCAAATGCTAATTATTACCACACCGTTATGTAAAAATCATCAAATTTGGCACAATGGTAGATAACTGTGTTGTGTTTATTCTTTGGCAATATAAAGGTCATAGGTCACATGCTCTGGCAGCCATCTTGGTTTAAGTAAACCTATTTCTTAACCGTTTTCAAACATCTGTTTTTTCATAACCGCTAAGGCTACACATATACAAATTTCTAGGTGCGGATAAGCTGAGTTCTGCATCCAATTGCATAAATGCATAAAGCCTGTTTATTACAAGTCATGTGGCCGCATGGTTTGGCAGCCATTTTGGACTGTGCAATGTTCTGCAAACAACGTAAACTCTGAAACCATTTATCAGGATAACTCAAAACTTTGCACATATGCCGAGGGCTACCTCTTCTACCACGGTTGTAGAAACTGGCCCGATCCCAAAATCAATATGGCCGCCACAAGTAAATCAAATGTAAAAATTGCATCCAATTGCATAAACGTGCTTTTATATCATTAGTGCAGTATGTTAAACTTGTTATGCATATGAAAATTCAAAATCATGACTGCCAAATACAATATGGGTACCAAAGGTCACCAAGGTCGGCGGCCATTTTGAATTTCAATTTTTTTAAATTCATGCAATCATGTCCTGCTATTTCTCTCGCTAACTAAATCATCTTCTCATGCGCTATAACCGGCTCTACTGCGGGGCCACCTTTATTGCTGCTTGCAGCTATATTTATACTTTTGACACTGTATTAGCACTTTGAGTGTTCCTCGTGAGAGGTTATGAACATTAATATTGGCATTTTTGCACATTTTTTGTTATTTTGTATGCGCTTTGAATGTTCCCTACGGAGAGGTTATTAGTGCTGTACCTTTTTGTTTACTAATTTTCTAGGCTTAACCACCTGAGTTTAGCAGCTTTTAGCTAGTATGTTTTTTCTAGTTTATTTTAATTTTTTCCATTAGCGCAGATTTCTTTACCATTTAGATTAACTTTACTGGAATTTTGAACAGGGATTTGTTGGACTTTGCAGGGGGAATAAGAGAAAACTAAGTGTGTGCACCTGTTAATACGCCTATTAATTGCTGCAGCAGATATATTTTCTAATGGGAGGCCATAGTTCTACTTTATATACTTAACTTCATTCATGTTCATGACTGTGTAGCCTTGCCTGTGGTTGGTCCTTACTCTACTGGATGGCTGGGAGCCGCCGTGAATATGTATCATCCACAAGAATGAATGGGCACATGGTGCGCCTGCACACAAGGCAACCAAGACAGTATATGTTGGATGTCACGGCTGTGTGGTGTTGGATAGGGCTGCACAGTCAAAAAATATGGGAGCCAGGATGACTAATAACTACTCTGGCTACACTCGGGTGGGGGGGTTTATTCAAGTTAATAAGTTGTCCTTTAATTCATTGACATTTTTGTTTTTGTCTGGGCATTGAGAACAAGCTATAGTTGTGAAGTTATTTTTGCATGCATTCTTGAGTCACTGTTATGACCTGCTGTTTTCATCGGCTTCAAAGTAAATCCTTCTTAGAACAAAACTCATTCCTTTTACATATTTAAAACACAAGAGGATTATTTCTCATTTTAGGACATTGAGGAGAATCATTCCTTTTCCCCAACTAGCCAAATGCACATCCAGAATTGCTGGTGTATAGTGCAGATACAGGCTAATAGGATAGCCATTTATTCCAAGCTGCATGCAGAAGTTTCAGGCGTTTTGGCCATCAGTCATCAAAAATGATAAATGCCCTTTTATAAAATAAAATGTGATTCAAGTGCTTTTTTTTTTTTAGCTTGCAAACATGTCCAGCAAGTTAGAGGCCAGATCTTAAAAGAGCACTATGGGATAAATCTTTTTTTTTATTTTTTTACATAGTTCTTTTTAGGGTCATGAGAGGACATATACTAACATCCTCCCATGACCCAAAACTCAGTATATAGCGGGCTATTACCCACTATATGCTGAGAGCGCAGCAGCTGGGATGGTTTCCGACAATACTGTCGAGATTCCCCCTGGCTGGCTGACAGCGTGCTCTGCTTTTCTAGAGGCAGAGCCAGCTATGCCTGCCCCTTCCCCGTCCGTTCCTCCAGTCAGCGCTGGAGGATCAGAGAAGGGAGGGTGGGAATCCCTGCAGGGAGCAGTGACTGACAATCACTGCTCTCTGCAGGGAAGTGAGCGAGCGTCAGTATGTTTTCGATCACTTCACGATCGATAGAGCCGACGTGTGACAATTTCAAACTGTTACACGTCGGCTTTAACTATGGGGATGAATGTAATGTACTCACCCCATAGTTCTTTAAAGCAAACCTTGAAAAAAAACCTTGAAAAAAGGACCTAGCTTCCTACGGGGTTCCACAGATTTCTTCCAGTGCTGACGTGATCATGATTTGATTTGCTTCCCATACCTTCCCACTGAACACCAAATGCCATACTGGCCAATAGAAAAGTGTAGGGGGACTGGAGAAAGTTAGCAAGAGCACAACTGGAAGATGATAACTTTAAAAATACTTGAAATTACATGTTAATGCTTATTAGAGAATTTAGTGCGTGGGTTTAGATCTACTTCAAAAAATATATTAAATCAAAACTTTTTTTATTTTGGGTAACATAGGTCTTTTTTTGCAATTAGAGATTTGCCTTCACTTCCTGTCCTGTAGACACTACTGGAAATATGAAGTAATCTCTCTAAAGAGGTAAACCTCTTAGACATTCGTCATTGGAATACGTGCACCCAATGAAAGACTGTTCCTGTTCTGGTGACAAGTTATGGATTTTACCTCACTTTCATTTCTGGTGACCGGGGCAATTTGAGAGCATAAATCTCAGACAGCAAACCCGACAGAGGTTCTAATACTTGATAAAAGCAATTGTTACTCCTGATTTTTAAGCACAACTTTTTCCAGTACTTACAGAGGAAACTGCAGCAGGCAGTCAAAGCTATCCATTTCCCTAATAGGTGGGTCCCAATTCTTCACTCTTCTGCTACTGCTTATGCATCACTGTAGACCTTAAGTAATGTAGAGGGTACCAGCATTTGTTCAAGCCATGTAAGGACTGGAAGAAATATCTCCACCTTTTATTCCTGACGTTTCCTCATCCCTGGATAGCCTATCACATCTGAATGAAGCAATATTAGGAAAAGCTTTTCTCTTCTGGCCAGGTTTTTAAGGTGTCTTTTTTCTTTCAATATTCAGGTTGGAATGGATAAAGCATTGAGTCAGCTTTCAGTGCCATTGGGACAGCTGCGTGAAGAAGTATTGGTAGGTTCAACAAATTAGTATTTTTGTATCCATCCATTTAAACTATAATATCGGAGGAACAAAGGAGAGATGCATTTGATGACACTATAGGAACAGGTGGCAAGTTTGGCACTTTGCGCCGAACCCTGTGTAGCTGCAAGCACTATAAAAAGTGTTACCCTCTAAATGTATCCAATTATAATGCATATGCTGCGCTTCATCTAGAACTATAAATAAATAAATCTCTATAATAAATAAGTGCTAAACAATACATGCAATCAAAGTGTTCACAATTGCTCTTCTTATAAATATTAATCTTAAATAATATCCCTCTGTAAAGTTCAATCATATATTCCGTGTTCAGATGTGCACAAATGTGGAATCACATGTATAAAGTGCTCACGATTTGTCCCAAGTGCACCACACTCTTTATCCTTCCACTGTGAAAGTTCTTTATACAAAGTCCATACATCAACTCCAATTATCACCCAGATGCTCCCCCTCTTAGTGGGCCTGCACACCTAAGAAGTAGACCTAAGCAGGTCTAAAATCGCTTTATATGATCTCCAATCGATCTTATTCAAAGGCCATCTCTCCACAATCATTGCACAGAAAATGACGTCAGCATGTCATCACGACCATATCCAATAAAATATAAAAACTGCCCATAGCGTAAAACCGCAAAATTAAACTCCTTTATTTAAAAAACTACTCGCATAAGGAAAGTTGACATAAAACTAAGTAAAATGTATGGAGGCCTTTTATAAATATCCAGAGAAATTGTTTAGACAGATGTCTGCCTTGACTTTTGACAAGCTGCTAGAGATTCTGCGACCACAACTCCCCAGTTTGGATACCAACATGTTGAGGTGTGTGTCTGCTGAGGTGTGAATATTGCTTACACATGTATGTTATGATGGGAATGCGGGACCATTTTCTGAATGCAGTGGGTCTGGCTAAATATTGGGTTTGGCGTAATAATAACCCCCTGCATTAGTGTCAGTGACTGCAATAATACCCCCAGTATTGGTGTCTGTGACCGCAGTGTTAACCGCCAGCCTTGTTGGCAGTGACCACAATATGTGACTCCCAACATGTGTCAATGGGTACAGTAATAGCCTCCAGTGCTGTCAATACCCCACCATTGCTGGTCAGTAAAGTCAGAACTGCTTCCCCTTTACATGGTTCGTCAGTTGCACTGCTGTTAACCCCCTGTCATCCACCCGCCCTGGGCAATGCTATTAAAACTGTTCCTTGCATTGCTGGTCAGCGGCAATGCTGTTAATCCCCTAGCTGGGACTGTGCTGTTGGGTGCAGATCAATCGACTGACACAATACTAACAATGTCAGGTGTTCTTTCAGTGCTAGGTCCTGGAATCTGCATTCTGCTGCCACTCTTGCGATGAGGAGGGTCAACACACAGTATTTTTATGAAACAATTGTTGTCAGCCCTTTTGCTAAACTACTCAACCATTCTCACTCTGCTATATAAAACAGACACAAGGGGCGCATATCAGAGAAGTTAATTTTTAGGGTTTGCATGCATGTTTAAATGTTTCCTGTTCCTGCATGGCCAGGTAGACGGAAGTTCTGGTATCCATAACAATTCATGCCTCATATGTTCATATTTGCTTCTGACTAGTTCCTCTTAGATTTTACTCTGCCTATTTCTTCTTGTTACAGTTAATTGCAATGTTCTTTTTCCAGAGTCTCAAAACATCTGTTAATTATAGCATTCGGGCAGTGGATGAGCGCTTGGCTAAACAAGATGACCTTAGGAAGAAAAAGGCAAGTTATGTATTTAAGATGACCCTACAAGTTACCTATAAACATTTTAGCTTAATTTTAGCTTGTTTACTCTAGAATAAAGAGTATCAGCTATAACAAGTATTTACAAAGAATCTAACATTTCTAAGCTGACTTTTTGAAGCCTTTGATGGACAACTACTTTTACTACAGTTAAGCTATACACTATTTGAATTTCGGCCTGTTATTGATAAACTTTCGGCCGGCATCCCTTGATCATCTGATCATAGGAGCCGGTTAGAAAATCTTCAAACGAACAGAACTGGCAGCCAATGAGCCGCTGGCTCTGTTGGGGTATTCTGAGAGAGGCTGGTAGTCGTTGTTTGAAAGTGACACATAAAAAACAAAAGGCTGAAATAGGCAAAAATACAGAAGTTGGACAGTGGAGGTTAGTAAAGAGTATTCTAGATAGATATGCCTGAGTTTGAGATGTTTGCATCTGTGAGAACATACTGCATGTGAGACTGTGAATGAATGAAAGGATACTGGAAGAGTTGTCTGTATCTTCAGTCAAGCTTGACAGAGGAAAAGGAATGGTATGCAAGTGCTTTGGTGCTGGTAAAGGTGGGAGACAGATTGCCTGGTATAGTGACCCATCTAGATTTCCAGTCTATTTTATGCAGTTATGCCATCCCCTCAGATTAGTGGTTGATGTGTGTAATTGATCCAATACCTACTTCCTAAATTTGGTGAAGAAACAGGAAGCCAGAGTACTGTGTTTGATGGATTAACCATCAGAGTCGCAAGATCTCAACCTTTTTGAGCTCTTGTGAAATGAACTTCACTTTAAAGCCATTCACACTCGGGAAAAGCTACAAAACACACTGGTTAAAGTGATGCTGAACTCAGGAGGTAAATCTTTAAAAATGCATTCAAGTACTTTAGCTATTAACAAAAATGTATCTTATTTGTGTATCACTCGGCTGTAGATCTGCAAATCATCTCGGAATCATTGCTGACACTTTCCTTCCTTCTGCAGGGTGGCTTCTTTTGTTCCTCATGCTCCCTGTGTGTGTTGTAAAGTAGTCACTGCTCCAAGCTTGCTCCCATTATGGACTTCAATCTCAATACAAATTAGTAAACTAAACATGAAAGAGCTTGGATTGGTGGCTACTTTACAACACACACAGGGACCATGGGGAACAAAAGTTGCCACCCTCCTGAAGGAACGACAGTGTCGGCACCAATTCAGAGATTTGAGGATCTACAGCTGAGTGATACACAAATAAGATACATTTGTGTTAATAGTTAAGGTACATGAATGCAATTTTGAGTTTTAACTCTTGAGTTTTGTGTCACTTTAAATTTCTATGAATATCCTGTAAACAGTTAGAATGCCAAATGTTTCTAAAGCTGTAATTGCTTCAGATGGACAATCCTTTGAATGTAAAGCCTGATGAATAAAATGGTTATAAAAATAACATTTAAAAAAATTACATTGTCAATGTTGTGACTATAATTTCTGATCAGTTTAATAATACATTGATGTATAAAAGTATCAGTTGCTGTCCAAAAACTTAAAATTTGTGTTTGATTCCAAAATGTGAACACTAATGTTGCTTTTAGCCTAGTTACACATTAACTGATTTCTTCTTGAGCATAGTTTGTATACTTGTTGGTCATAATTTTGTGGGAATTTTGTTTATGGGAATTTTTATTTGTAATTTATAAGGTTTTATTATTTTTTAAAAATAAGGGTATAGGGTTACAAGGTCTGCATTTCATATCATTTAAACAATAAAATGTGCCATAAGTGTAGTTTCCGTAAACAGAATTCTTGAACAAATTACTTTGAGTAACAATAACTAGTGTTTTGTTTTAAAGTGACACTAAACTCAGGAGTTAAATCTTACAAATGCAGTACCCTAACTATTACAGAAATAAGCTACATTTTTGTTATCACTCAGCTGAAGATCCTCAAATATTATCTCTGATTTTGTGCTGACACCTGTCCTTCCTTCTGGAGGGTGGATGCTCTTGTTCCTCATGGTTCTTGTGTGTGTTGTAAAGTAGCCACCGCTCCAAGCTTGCCCCTGTGATGGTCTGCAATCTCGATACAAATTAGTAAAGTAAACTCTTGTCGCAGTTGGCTGACATGAAACATTGACCTCCTGGTGCCCAGGTTTAACAACAAACTAGACTTCAGAATGGATGGCTTGAACTACACCTTCTTTCCTCTGAAACTCTTGCTTCCTTTGCTTCTAACTGGCCCAGGAGACTGTGTGGTTCGTGGTATTTCTAGCAGACTTGTAGGCACTGTAATCCCTACCCTGTAAGATCCACCATTGCACCTAGAAGACTTATTTCGCTTGGTGCGATGCAAGGAAGTTCCATCCAAAGGAATTCACTGTGTGACACATCTTATCTTTTCTTCAGTTTGGCCTAGACCAGTGCTTGGCTTTCAGTACTATTAAGAGTCAAATTTCTGCTTTGGCAATTCTTTTCCATTCACCTAGTGAAGGCCTTTGTGCAGGGGTTTGCTCATGTCGCCCCAAACCCCCCCCCCCAACCGATGCACTCTAGTGACTCTGTGGGACTTCAACTTAGTTGTCAGCTCTCCAGGAAGCCACCCTTTGAACCTCTTGGAGATATCCCTCTGACCCTACTTAATTGCAAGGTTGTCTTTCTTGTTGCCATCACTTATGCCAAGCTTGTTTTCAGAGTTGACAGCCTTGACTTGTAAAGAGCCTTTTCTGGTTATCCATAAGGATAAGGCAATACTGAGCCAGGACATTATTTTAAACATCCTTATCTCCTGCACCAAAACATGCTAAAGTTTCTCCACACTGTTTAGACATGTTTCCAGCTGTTACCTCACTGCTACGGCTATCATCTGCAAGTCTGACTCCCTCTTCATCATTTCTGAAGCTCTCTGTATGGGACGGCTGGCCTCTTGTTCCATGATTGGTAGGTGGGTTTGTTTAAATATTAGAAGACCACAAAACAAATTATGGGGTTTAGTAAGGTATCGTGACCATTGCATAAGTAAAAAAATATAATTTTTCTCTCCCGTTCATTGAAGGACACAGGGCAACAGATCGTAGATCCTGAATGGTAGGGTATATCGCCACCTGCAGGAGTAGGACGCTAGGCACATAAGAAAAAGACAAGACAGCCTAGGGGCGGCCCCTGCTGGTTCCCCAACCCCTCACTTGCTGACAAGTTTCCAGTTTTTTGCCTAGCGTCAGGAGTAAGGAGCTAAAAAAATTTCTCTGAAGAATTTTTTTCCTTTCTTCCGTTTGACTTGATTTTTCTTCTAGCAAGTGTCCCCAGGGCGACAGGCTGGATGATTGTAGATCCTTGTAGTCTCCCCTGGGTGACCGACGAGCGCATGCAGACTCTGCTACGGTGGGTCGGCTGCGACGGGTGGTCCTCCCCGACGCCTATGGGATTCGTCCCGGGGGGGGGGCTTCTGACCGGGGGCTCCGGCCCACCGGTCGCGGCTCTCCCCGCAGGCTGGCGGCGCCGCGGCTTCGGTCGGGGGCGTTCTCCTGCCGGTACCCTGCTTCCTCTGGACCCTGGCGATGGTTCCTGCTTCCCTGGCGGTATGTATGTGGGGTCTCCGGTGGATGGCCTGAGGACCCGGATCTGAGGTAAGCTGGAGGCTGCGCTGTTCTCACAGCTGCAGCATCCTGTGTCCTTCCTATCTCTCCCCCCCCCCCCCCCTGCCTCCCTCCTACCTACATGGTGCTGGCCCCTGTCAGGTCCCCTCCAGGGGGTTCCTGGGCCTTGGGGGTACTACTGGGGTGTTTTGGGGTTACCTCATGGCGGCCGCTACTCGAGGCCCCGGTCTGGATGCGGCCTCCGGGCGGCCCCGCGGCCGCCGTCCTGGATCTCGGTTTTGGTCTTCAGGGGGTCCTCACATAGATGTGGGGTGGGGGATGGGCGCTGCTCTTGTCCCAGCAGCCGACTGTGTGGAGCGGCGGCATCCGCGGCAGACGTCGCTCGTGCGGCGGCCACGGCCGCTACTCGAGGCCCCGGCTTTTGCGGCCTCCAGGCGGCTCCGCGGCCGCCATCTTGGATGTGGGCAACTTTGCCCTTTCATTTCGTAACTTCCGCCCGGGCTTCCTATAGCCTCGGGCGGATGGGGAGGGCCTTCCTTTCGGCTCGTGGACGCCGGGGAAGAAGGTCACAGCGGGCAGAGCTCCTCCACTTGCTGGGTCGGACGTCTGGGCCAAGACAAACGCTGGGGGTTGTGAGTTGCTGGGGGTCCCTCTTTCCCTTGTCTGGTGGTCTCTGGTCTGTGGGGTGTTTTTGCTGCGGGTGCAATGGATCGCAGGGATGACACTCCTGCATTGCCTTGTGAGGCTTGTGGGCTGCGCTCTGCGGACCCCTCTAGATCCCCTCTTTGTGCAGCCTGTACGCCTGCGGTGCTTTGCCTGTCGCCCGTGCGCCCCTCTGGTGCTACTGGGGGGGTGGGTGTTGCCGCGGGTACCGCATTGTCCCTGTCCCTGGCCTCCCTGCGGTGGTGGCTTCGCTCTCCGGTCTTGCTGGGGGGGAAGTATTTTCTTCCAGTACATTGGACGGTGGTCACCACGGACGCCAGCCTTTGGGGCTGGGGCGGGGTCTTGGGCTCCTTGACCGTGCAGGGTTGTTGGTCGCCGGAGGAGTCCCGTCTGTCGATAAATGTGTTGGAACTTCGGGCGATTCGCCTCTCTCTCCTTCATTGGTCGGACCGGCTCCAGGGTGTGGCGGTCCGGGTCCAGTCGGCACTGCGGTGGCGTACATCAACCACCAGGGCGGCACAAAAAGCGCGGCCGCGGGTCGAGAGGTGTTCGGGATTCTGTCCTGGGCGGAACATCGAGTTCTGGCTCTCTCGGCGGTCTACATCCCGGGAGTAGACAATTGGCAGGCCGATTACCTCAGTCGACAGTCGGTGGATCCGGGGGAGTGGTCTCTGCACCCGGAGGTTTTTCAGCAGCTCTGTCGTCGCTGGGGGACGCCGGAAGTGGATCTTCTGGCGTCTCGGTTCAACCGCAAAGTGGACAGGTTTGTGGCCCGGGCTCTGGATCCCTGGGCAGAGGGCGTGGATGCACTGGTGGCCCCTTGGGGCCACTACGGCCTGATTTACGCCTTTCCTCCACTGTATCTGTTGCCTCGGCTGCTCCGTCGGATCGCGGTCGAGGGCGTCACCGTCGTCCTCGTGGCCCCGGATTGGCCTCGGCGGGCGTGGTACGCAGATGTGATTCAGCTGGTGGTGGACGCCCCGTGGCGCCTGCCTCTGCGCCCCGATCTTCTGTCCCAGGGTCCTGTGTTCCATCCTTCTTTACAGTCGCTAGCTTTGACGGCGTGGCTGTTGAGAGCCAGGTCCTGAGGGACCGGGGGTTGTCCGATGCGGTCATTTCCACTATGCTCAGAGCGCGCAAAGCGGTTTCCAGGAAAATTTACCATCGTACCTGGAGGGCCTATTTTGCCTGGTGTGAGGCTGGGGCCTTGTCCCCACGTTTGTTTTCCATCAGCAGGATCCTTGCGTTCCTGCAGCGCGGGGTGGCTCAGGGGCTGGCCTTGAGTACTGTGAAGGGCCAGATCTCTGCCTTGGCGGTGCTTTTCCAGCGGCCTCTGGCGTCTAATGCTCTGGTTCGCACTTTTGTTCAGGGGGTGACACGCATTGCTCCCCCTGTCCGCGCGCCTTTGGCTCCGTGGGATTTGAATCTCGTGCTTTCTGTGTTGCAGGGTTCCCCATTTGAACCTCTTCGGGAGATTCCACTTATATCTTTGTCACAGAAGGTGGCCTTTTTGGTGGCCATCACTTCCGTTCGGCGGGTGTCGGAGTTGGCTGCCTTGTCTTGCAAGTCTCCGTTGCTGGTTTTGCATCGGGACAAGGCGGTTCTCCGTCCTCGGCCGGCGTTCCTGCCGAAGGTTGTGTCGGCATTCCATCTGAATGAGGACATTGTCTTACCTTCCCTGTGTCCGAAGCCGGTCCATAGGAAGGAGCTGAAATTGAATTATATGTACAAACCAGCAACAATTGGAGCGCAAACAGGAAGCTCCCTAAGGAACATCAAATGGAACGCACAGTGCCCTTTAAACCATTTGCATACGAATGGATATAAAAACCACCCGTTCGGAGCAATGATGGATCACGCCCCTCTGAAGCCCCATTGTGGGGAGAAACACGTCAGGGAGTAGTGTGGTTAGCGTCTTCCACTCATGGCGCGAGATCCCCAGTGACTGCTGGTGACTGGATGATGCATGGAGACGGGTCTCAAGACCAAGCGGAAACATTGCCAAGGCTGCTGCACCCCAAGGGAAAAAGGATTGACTGACTTTTCGTTTGAAACAGATAAGTTAAAATGTAAGTTAAAATGTATTTATCTTACACAGATTTTCCCAGTTGGAGATCGCTATTGAAGCGGCACTTATGTGGATGCATTGGGGAACTGCAGGCTAATGCTGTTGCATAAACAGGGTTACTCCCAGATATCGGAAGTCTATGTTGCAATCTTCTCCGTTTGGAAATTGTGAGTCTCTGATGGATGTTCTTTTGGATACAGCACTTGAAGGATATACAAGGTAGCTGTTTTGACGTTATACGGAGTATCAATTATAAATAGTAAAAGCTACAACATTGCTGTTAAAAACAAGTGTTTGATACAGAGCTGAATATAACCAACTCTACTGTGGATCTACCAGCCAACTCTACTGTGGATCTGAACAAACTATATAAGGCTATGCAAGATATATTTGTTGCATCAACAATTTATTAGCTGTTGATGGGTAGGTTTCATTCTTTAGCAATATTTTAAATGCATGTTACAATATATATATATATATAGATATAGAGATATAGATATAGAGATATAGATATATA
>NW_017308518.1:56933-89434 GCF_000935625.1 Nanorana parkeri
GCTCCGTGGGATTTGAATCTCGTGCTTTCCGTGTTGCAGGAATCCTTGTTTGAACCTCTTCGGGAGATTCCGCTTATATCTTTATCACAGAAAGTGGCCTTTTTGGTGGCCATCACTTCCGTTCGGCGGGTGTCGGAGTTGGCTGCCTTGTCCTGCAAGTCCCTGTTGCTGGTTTTGCATCGGGACAAGGCGGTTCTCCGTCCTCGGCCGGCGTTCCTGCCGAAGGTTGTGTCGGCATTCCATCTGAATGAGGACATTGTCTTACCTTCCCTGTGTCCGAAGCCGGTTCATAGGAAGGAGCGTGCGCTCCACTGTTTGGATGTGGTTCGCCCTCTTCGTGTTTATTTGGAAGCTACGGTTTCTTTCCGCGAGACCGACTCCCTGTTCGTGCTCACGGAGGGTCCTCGTAAGGGTCGGGCCGCGTCGGCGGCTACCATCTCTAGGTGGATTCGTAATGTTGTGACTCAGGCGTACGCCGTTAAGGGGCGTGAGCCTCCATTTCCTGTTACTGCCCATTCTACTAGGGCTGTTGGGGCTTCCTGGGCTTTCCGCCATGGGGCCTCTGTTTCTCAGGTTTGTAAGGCCGCTACTTGGTCTTCTGTTCACACCTTTGTTAAATTTTACAAGGTGGACGTGTTCGCATCGGCGGATGCTGGTCTGGGGCGCAAAGTGTTGCAGGCGGCGCTTTGAGGGGTCTTTTGGGTGTTGTGTTTGTTGTTGCCCATCCCTCAGTGTGTTACTGCTTGGTGACGTCCCTACCATTCAGGATCTACGATCTGTTGCCCTGTGTCCTTCAATGAACGGGAGAGAAAATAGGATTTTTGTACTCACCGTAAAATCCTTTTCTCTCCGTTCATTGAAGGACACAGGCCCCGCCCTCTTTTATGGGGTGTACACTCCTAACTGCTTGTTACTTACTGGAGACTTGTCAGCAAGTGAGGGGTTGGGCCACCAGCAGGGGCCGCCCCTAGGCTGTCTTGTCTTTTTAGTTATGTGCCTAGCGTCCTACTCCTGCAGGTGGCGATATACCCTACCATTTCAGGATCTACGATCTGTTGCCCTGTGTCCTTCAATGAACGGAGAGAAAAGGATTTTACGGTGAGTACAAAAATCCTATTTTTAATCTTCTCTTTTCTTGTTTTATCAGCCAACTTCCAAAGATCTTCCAGTCTTTCCTGATGTCTGCCACGTTTAATGAAGATGTCCAGGCACTGAAGGAGCTCGTGTTGCACAATCCTGTGAGTTTCATTTTTCTTCCTCATTAATAAATATTAAAACAAGATTTCCTAGAAGAGTGTCGGCTGGATAGGTTACTATGGGTTGGATTCAATTTCCTGGAAGACTAATTCTGAAAATCCATGAAGGTCGGATTTCTTAAATGAGATTGCTCCATTCCTGGAGTTAGAATCTATCATGGGTGGGCAACTCCAGCCCTCCAGCAGGTTGTGGAACTACAAGTCCCATGAGGCATTGCAAGACTGACCATTACAGGCATGACTCCCAGAGGCAGAGGCATGGTGGGATTTTTAGTTATAAGCACAGCTGGAGGGCTGGAGTTGTCCACCCCTGCTATAGTTTTTCATAGAATACACTTTACAGAATACAAGGCTTTAGTCCAGGGGTAGGCAACCTTGGCCCGCCCGCTGTGGTGTAACTACAAATCCCATAAGGCATTGCAAGGCTCTGACAGCCACAGGCGTGACTACCAGAGGCAGATGCATGGTGGTTTGTACTTTCACCACAGCTGGAGGGCCCAGAGTTTGCCTACCGCTGCTTTAGGCCTTCATTTAGTTAGTTCAGTGCATGAGATTGTTGGATTTATTTTACCCTTTGAAGTTTGGTGCCCTGAACCCCTTCCTTTATGTTTTCGTTCAGAATAGATGAAAATTAGGCTTGCAGCGGCTTGTACTAAAAATAAACCCTAACAATAAAATGTCTGTTATTTGCTCCCTTTTGGTTTGTGAAATATTCAATTTTATTTTTAAGCATTTTGTAAAATATGTTCAATAAGTGCAAAATATAACTGTTGATCCTGCCAGAATTCTGGCAAGCCGACAACTTCCTGTGCACCCTGGCTCTGCTGACTGTTATCAGTTAGCATTTTGTCCCAGAAATCTCTGTGGAGTACAGAACACCTCCCCTCTGTTATGGAGCTGGAAAGAGGGATATTTTCTGTAGTCCTAACACACTCCCTGTGCTCAAAAATAATTTGTATTTATATTTTTTAATTTATTTTTATCTATTGACTGTCTGCATTGCATTGATCTCATTATATTTAGTATATTGAGTTTCTGCTTCTTTCCTGCTCCTCAGGTGACCCTGAAGTTGGAAGAATCTCAGCTTCCTGACAGCTCTCAGCTGACACAATATCATATCCAGTGTGAGGAGGAAGAAAAGTTCCTCTTACTCTTTGCGCTGCTTAAACTGTCCCTCATCCGCGGCAAGACCATCATATTTGTGAACGACGTGGATCGGAGTTACCGGCTGAAGCTTTTCCTGGAACAGTTCAGTATTCCAGCGTGTGTGCTAAATTCTGAGCTGCCGGTCCAGTCGCGGTAAGTCTGAGCGCCGGGGTTGAGTTGCCACCAGACATGCTCTCTGCATCCAGGGCTTTATAGAAGGAAGCCTTATAGTGTTCTCCCTGGATGTACACTGGTTGGTTTCCTTTCAGATCCCAAAAATGATAGTGGCATTTACACTGCCCAGCCAAAAAAGTCACACACTCTAATATTGTTTTGGACCGCCTTTAGCTTTGATTACAGCACACATTTGCCATGGCATCATTTCAATAAGCTTATACAATGTCACAAAATAGATTTCTGTCCAGAGTTGTATTAATTTCGCCCTCGCTCATGTGATGGACTACAGGCTCATGTTTTTGGTATACTAATTTGTATTGAGGTTGTAGTCCATCACAGGAGCGAGCTTGGAGCTGTGACTACTTTACAACACACACTGGCACAATAGGGAACACAAGTAGCCCCCCTCCAGAAGGAAGGACAGTGTCAGCACCAATTCAGAGATGATTTGAGGATCTACAGCCGAGTGATACACAAATAAGATACAGTTTTGTTAATAGTTAAGGTCCTTGAATGCATTTTTAAGGTTTAATTCCTGAGTTTAGTGTCACTTTAACCGCTATTGGATAATAAGAACAGAATAATTACACAAGTCCAGCACTCTTTCCATTTCCAAATACTCGTACCATAAATGATGTTTTGCTGTGAGTCATCCTCTAAATGAATCTCAGAAATGTTAGGCTTCTGTGTTGACCACAGTGTCGGTTTTCTCCAATTCAGATATTGAATATGCCAAATCTGCATGTAATTATAAAGTCTGGCGCATGTGACTAGGACATGTGACCATGCACATCATCTCAGGGGAGGAAAATGCTTTTCCGTGAGATTACAGATGAGACTTGCCAGCAATGCTCTGCTGATGTAACCTTTCCAGGATGCAATGCTTGGGCACAGGCTGCATTAATGTCCAAGTGGACAAACCGTAATTGTTAGTAAAACCAAAATATGTTTAACCAGTGAATGTAACATGCTTTCATTTCAGCACACAGAGCTGCCTGATATGATTTTTAGTGATAGGGGGTAAAGATCCGCTTTAAGACCCCCTAAAGGGCCGGCTCTTACAGGCAGGAGGGGATTAAACTTTTAAATGCAAGATTTACTAAAGCAGTGGCTACGAAGCTACGAAATGTCTTCAACATTACAGAACGTCTAGCTGAATATGACTAGCTACTACTAGATATACCATGACCGGGATCAATGGGATCCTTCACATAGTGGCAAACATTTTGGGGTGTACACCCAGAAACTGGTTCATTGGAAGTGAAGAAGGAAGTGGCTTGGATAAGCTTCAAAACATCTTCAAAGTTATAGAACAAGTTCATTTGAATGTGACTCATTTCTACCAGCCAGTAGCACGTGTTCACTTCTCAAAGTTCATTTTAACTTGGTGAATGAGGTGAAGGTAACAAAAAATTCACTTTGCAAGAAATCCCCAATCATGTGCAAGGAAGGATTTCTGCTTGCCCATGATTGGATGATTAACGCTGGTATAGCTTTACCTCATTCACTTAGCTAAATCAACATTCACTTAGTGGGTAAGGTGAATATGCTGACATGTTCTCTTCCTTTAGTAAATCAACATGTTGGGAATGTTCCTTGGTGTTTCCCCAGACTCATGTCATGTGATGTTTTGGTCCTGCAGGTGTCACATCATAGCTCAGTTTAATCAGGGCTTCTACGACTACGTCATTGCCACAGATGAACGCTCGTTAGCTGAACCCCGCGGGAAGGAAAAGAAGGCAACCGGCAGGAAGAAGAAAGGAAAAGGAGAAAAGTGAGTTTTATCAACATTTCACTGATGGCTTTCATTCATCACTGTCCTCTCCTCTCCACTGCTTCTATTCTGACTAGACATGCATTGCATATCACATCCACTATACCTGATATCCTGGTGTTGGTGACCATTTATTTTCCTATATGTAATATATGTAATAGCCCCGGGGTGGACAAATGAATATGGAATTCAGGAGCCAGTCTGTCTAATCCAGGAGCCAGCAGGACTTTTTTTTTTTTTTGAGGAGCCAACTCCATTAACAACATCTTGAGAAAACCTCAAAAGTTGGGGGCCAGCTGTAATTTTTAAGGAGCATTGGCTTCCTGGCTCCTGATAAAGCCAGCCCATAACGGTCTCTGCCAAGTGCTGGAATTTGGTTACAACTACAATCTCATTCCAGTTACAGAAATTAAAATGTTAAAGTAGTATGAACTGCTTGCTGTCTGACCATTGTAATTAAATGGCCGGATGGCCCGCGCTTGAGGGCAGGGGGGCGTATTTAAAATGCTCGTGAAACTTTGAACATTTCTTATAGCTGGCGATGGCTGTTTACATAAAAGTGTTTAGGCGGCTATAGAGCCACCCGATTGCTTGTATGGTGCTTCCCGCCCCCCCGGGATAGCAATAAAGTTAAGTGTAAAAAACAAACAAACACTTTTTTTTCAAAGTCCCCACGTACATGCACTTACAAATGCCAACACACATCAGGTGCACCTTTTGTGTAAAAACAAAGTTTGTGCCACACATGTTACATATCACTGCAAACGTCAGAGTGGGAGCATTCATTCTAGAGTCATCAATCACTGTTAACACGAAGGCCCCATTCACACTGAGCGATTTATCGCAGCGATATCGCTCATATTTCCACGCGATATCGCTCTATGTAGCTTCTCCAATCCATTTCAATGGAGCTGTTCACATCTCGTCGCTCAATATCGATTGTAGCTCGTTGCTGTAGCTTGTCGCTCCTACATGACCCTTTTTTCTGTGGATTTCGAGCGATTTTGCTCCTGATTGCATACAGCCCAATAGGAAAAAGTTGCGCAATATCGCACATATAAAATCGCGAGGTTTATAGCGCGATTTTCATGTCGCTCAGTGTGAATGGGGCCTAAATTGGTGAGCGGTAAAAGCTTTTAAAGCGTCGTTTATGGGCAATTTTGGGAATGGTAGATTTTTGTGATTTCACGGGTGCACAATTTAAGGCTAGGTTCACACCTAGGTGATTCAGATGCCAAGCTGTTTTCGCACGGTAGTCACGCGTTTTCGATCGTGCAACTGTTTTTAATGCATAGAGATGTGTATGAGACCCAAACCGCGTGTGTATGAGACCCAAATAGCTTCTGGCACCTTTTCGCGCGACAGGTGATTTCGATCGCGGGACAAACCGCAAAGGTGTGATCGGCCTCCATTGACTTCATGCGACTCTGTGTTTTGCGCAATGTTTCATAACGTAGGAAAACAGTTTTGTGGGGCGGGGTTTCACAATTTTCGTTTTGTTTTTTGTTTTTGTTCATTATATAGTAAAAAATAAAAAAAACCCAGTGGTGATTTAAATACCACCAAAAGAAAGCTCTATCTGTCCCCCCAAAAATTATGTAGAATTTAAGTACAGCGTTGCATGACAGAACAAATGTCAAAGTACTGCAGTGCTGAATACGGAAAAATGGCCTGGCCAGGCAGGGGGTTAACACCCCGGGCTTCAAGTGGTTAAACACAAAACATGGGGGGGGGGGGGTTTATCGAAATTGGAGAAGACAGAATCTGAAGCAGCTGCCCATGGCAACCAATCAGCATCGCTCTTCAGATTTCTAAGTTGATATTTGAAAATGAAAGATGGAAGCTGATTGGTTGCTCCAGTTTTGATAAATTCCCCTCAACATTTTTACATGAAGGCCTCCTAATGAACCAGGGAAACATGTGTACAAACAGTTTTTTATTAGTATTGCTCCTTGATGCAGCCAGTTCCAGATCACACGATGCATGTTCCATGAAGTTTCTATGGGGAAGCACGTGTACGGTGTATCGGCTCACAAGTGACAGCGCAGGCTCCAGGTGCTGTCCATCTTTTAGCATGGAGGAGGCGGTATGCCTGTATGTAGGAATGCACACAGTGTGGTAGCACACAGCATGCATTTGGCTCCCGTCCTAGTCGGGGCACACGCAAGGGTGGCTCCATAGGATGCTGCAAAGGAAAGGAGCTACCATCAAAAAGAAAAGCAGGACTAGTGCTGAGGTGACCAGGGAAATCCCGAGGAAATGAAAACTTTACACAACAAGAATGGGCATACATGGTAAGCATTCGTGTTCTTCAGTAGAGATGACTAAAAACAGTTTAGGCTTCAATATTACTTTAGTTGTGCATGGCAGCGCAGACTCCTTCTTTCCTCCATATTCATTTCTTTTGATTCTACTTCTAGTGTTGCTGCATTTCCCTCTGGTGTCTCATTAAGCTGATAAACTTTCCTTTTCAGAGGTCAGGACAGTGAGTACGGAGTGTCTCGTGGCATAGACTTTCACAACGTGTCTACCGTACTAAACTTTGACTTTCCCCAGTCTGTTGATTCCTATATTCACCGGGCCGGAAGGTATGTATGATGTCAAGTAAAGCTTTGATTTTTTTTTTTTCCCCTATACATTGAATTTTTACAAATTGCTTTTTCCAATTTTAGGACCGCTCGTGCTAATAACCCAGGTGTGGTCCTAACATTAGTGGCACACACAGAGCTCTCCCTGCTGGCAGATGTTGAGGAAGCTCTCGGAGGAGGTAGGTCTGATACCCGGACATACTGGCATACATTTACCATTGCAGCTGTTGTATGTGATCTTTGGGGTTTAGTGAGAGAAATCTGGTATGTGAACTACAGTCATTGAAGCTTGAAATTTGTATTGAGCTGTGATGGGAAAGCTGCTGGCTTGGCGTTGCTGCCAAACCAGCAAGCCAGAAGCTTACCCATCACAGCTGAATAAAAATTTTAAGCTGCAGAGATTGTAGTCCACATACCTGATTTCTCTCACTAAGCCCTGGTGAAGGGGGGTGGGGTGTTTTCGGGCCCCCGAAATGCATTGGCTATTTTCCCCGATTGCCGCGCTGACATTTCTGGAGTGGAGTTGTATCTGGACTATTTTAATTGGTGTGGGGCGTCAATTCCTACATCTACTGTGTTCACAGTTAAGCCAAGGATACTGTGAAGATCCTTAGGCCAGTGATAGCTGCCTATGAATTAACCAGATTACACATATTCACATCACTTAAAGTGACACAAAACTCAGGAGTTAAATGTTAAAAATACATTCAAGTACCTTAACTATTAACACCAATGTATCTTATTTGTGTATCACTCGGCTGTAGATCCCCAAATCATCTCTGAATTGGTGGTGACACTGTCCTTCCTTCTGGAGGGGGGCTACGTTTGTTCCCCATGGTCCCTGTGTGTGTTGTAAAGTAGTCACCACTTCAAGCTCACTACCATGATGGACTACAATTGTGCCGCCCCAATGGGGCATAAAAGTTTATATAGATGAGAATTTATATAGATTGTTTTCTCCATACCATTTTCCTATGGACGTTTATATAGTTAGTTATATGTTGCCATCTAGTGGCCTTTTGTGGTAATGTATGTATTTTTCAATGTTACCTTCCTTGATATCCCTGGGGTCGATGACACAGTTCCTCTTTGTGTAAGCCCCACCCTTCTTCCTGAGGGCAGTACTTCCTGTGTCATAGCCACAGCTAACAGGCCACATGTAACTAGGACACATGTACTCTACATAGTACGCTAGAAAAGGCATCATTTTTTGACCGCACAATACTGAAATCATTCAATCTGCTGTTCCTATCATCTGCTGTAACCCTGATGTTAAAAATAAAAAAACCTCTTTTGGATGAAACGGTATTGACGAGTTCAGCTATCTGACAAGGATTGTCCGCAGTGAGTATATCTGCTTATACAGGCCAGGCATAGAGGTCTCGCAAGGGATATATCGCTATCACAACAATCGGAGTCAGAATACCAATCTCAATACAGATTAGTAAACTAAACATGAGATTGTAGTCCAAAACAGGAGTGAGCTTGAAGCGGTGACTACTTTACAACACACACAGGGACCATGGGGAACAAAAGTAGCCCCCCTCCAGAAGGAAGGACAGTGTCAGCACCAATTCAGAGATGATTTGAGGATCGACAGCCGAGTGATACACAAAATAAATTTTTGTTAATAATTAAGGTACCTGAATGTATTTTTAAGATTTGCCTCCTTTAGTGTCACTTTAACCGCTATTGGATGATAAAAACAGAATAATCACACAGGTCCAGCACTCTTTCCATTTGCTGCTAGTCATGCTGTAAATGATTCTAAGAAATGTTGGGCTTGTGCATTGACCAGTGTCTGTCTTCTCCGATTATTCAGATAATGAAAATGCCCCCAAAATTCTGCGTCTGCCAAATCTGCATGTCATTGTAATTAAGATGCTATATTCACCCTAGAGTCTAGCAACACCTGACAAATCCTTCTTTTGCAAGATCTCAACACCAATTTCATGAGCCCTTTGATCCCCCAGCTAGAAAATAATAATAATTTGGTGTTGGTAACATAAAGACCTAAAACTTTGAATGCACACAAGATTTAGGTCTTTATGTTACTAACATTGAGCTCCACTTTTCTGTTCCCCTGGGTCAGAATCTCACTTCAGGACTTCTGTCAATAATAAAAGTTCTATATATTTATTTAAATAAGATTTGATCTTTATCTCTGACACGAAGGGAGGCAGATGAAGCTCGAAGTAAGATGAAGACAGTCACAAAGGCCAAAAATAACTTCCGTTTTAGAGATTATATAAGACAGACTTTCTTTTTATATCTTCAGTTTCTTGTTGCAATAACCAAATCTTTTATTGTGCAGCTGGAGGTGGCGATTGTGTGCTGCGCCCCTACAGGTTTCGTATGGAGGAAGTGGAGGGCTTCCGGTATCGTTGTCGGGTCAGTATGACTGAAAATCTAAGAGGTTCTGCCTCGTTTTCTAGGCTCTTTGTTGCATGGAATGTTTACATTTCAACATTGTAATTCGTTTTTAGTTTAGAGTTCAGTTTTAAAAATAAAGGATCTATTTATTCCACTAATGTCCTATAACGGGGTTATGCAACTCGGCACTCCAGCTGTGGTGAAACCACAAATCCATTCATGCATCTTCTGGTACCTATGCCTATGGCTGTCAGTCTTGCCGAGTGCTGAGGTTGCCTACAACATTATTATTTAATTTTTCAGTCCCGCATTGTCCTTTTTTTTAAAACATAAAATCTCTTTCTTGCATATTGACTGTATATTGGCCCTCAGTATGGTCACTGACCTGGAACATGCATGCAGCTAGTAAAATCAAAACTCTTAGGGCAGGTTCACACCATTTTCCGGGCCAGATCTGGTCCGGAAAATAGTGTGAACCTGCCGCAGTTCCAGTTCAGTGCAATCCAGACCAGACCAAATGAGACATGCAGTATTTGTCTGGTCTGGAACGGACTGCGCTGTTGTGAACAGAGGCCAGAAATAGCATAGGGATACATTAGGATGCATTTTGGGTCTGAAAACAGTCTGGTCTGGAGATCTAGATGTGGTGTGAATGGGCATTTTCACAAGGCAAAGGGCACCAGTTTGCAGCATCCGTATATATCTCAGCACAGCTTTCCTGAAAATCTTCAACTCTTTCAGGAAATTTCTAATTTGTAGACTGCTTTCCAGTTGAGAACTGGACTAGGCGGTATTTGCTTGAAGACTATTAGTAATAAGATATCCTGGGCTGGTGGCCTTTGTCACTATTCAGACACTGATTAGAGCAGGACCCACGTTCCTGGACACATGGTGGGCATTATGTAACTACTCTTCAGCATTCAGTGTCTGGCAGAGAGAATTCTTCCAGCACCAACTTCTTTTGCAGCTCTGGGATCAGCTGATTTTAGGTGCCCCCTCAGCTGGGCAGACAACTGGCTTGTGCTAGGAGGTGCAGAGTGATAATGTGGTACTTTGTATTTTTTTTTTTTTTAAAGATGTTTTTGCTTTTTTGGTATAACGATGAAAATTGTAATTTAAAGGCTCTTGTCATCTCTTCTCCTATAGGATGCCATGAGGTCAGTGACCAAACAAGCTATAAAGGAGGCTCGGCTAAAGGAGATAAAGGAGGAACTGCTCAACTCTGAGAAACTAAAGGTTGGGACAGTCCTGTGGCTTTCTGTGTATAATGAGAACCAGCTTCTGTCATATTTATTGTCTCCTATTCTAAGCTTTGGTGTCACCTACTTACATTTCCATTTATTCTCATGGAACATCTAGCAGGAGGCTAGCAACATTACTTACCTGCCCCATGTTGATTCCTTTCTAACTGTCCATGTAGAATTGGACAGGGCTGTACTTTCTCTCATGGCTATGGCAGTGGATATCGGAATTTCCCTGTTGGGAGCCTAAGTGCAATGGGTGAACAAACCTTTCCCCAGTTTGTTGGTGTTGATTTAGTACATTTTGGTGGGATTCTTAAACACAGCAGTCTCTGAATCAGTGCAGTTTAATTTTCTACTGGCACTCCTCTCACATCTGCTGGATGTCACGTTGGGAGGAAAGTAAATCAGAACCAGAAAACCCACTTGGGCAGAGCGAGTCTTTGGCCTCTATAGACTATGTTCAGTCTAGAGGTAGAAGAATGGGCTGTAACACTTGTCTTATGCCTCGCTCTCTTTGGAACTCTCCTCTTTTCGCCAATGTTCCGGTTTGGGGGCGAGCCTTCACCATCCCCATGTACAATCTAGGGCTTTTGGTCCTGCATTGTACTTGATGTCATTAGAGTGCGACTGCCAGCCATAGTGCCTTAGAGACGAGGCTTCGGGGGACCATTCCCACAGCATGGAGATCAAAAAAGATCGGCAGTGATATGCTGCTTTTTGATAGCTGGCAAGCAAGCAGGTGATGTAGGAAGCTGAATAGCAGTATTAGCAGAATTAGTAGTAAATAGCAGAGTCATCTTCCAGTTTTTATAGCCTGGCAGGAGTCCTATTGAGCTGCTGTGATGATTGGCGCACATAGAGGACTGTAATAATGTTGTATAACCACTGGAGTTTTGCCGCACAGCACAGCGTGTCAACCCTTGTAATGAAGACATGGCATTTTCATACAACCTTGGTGACGTTTTCCGTGCACAGGGATCGTCTGAGGACAGCCAATGATTCCCAATGTTCTTTCCAAGGCACTCTCTGACCTTGCACAGTGAGAGATTGCAGCCTTAAATAACCCGATGTCTAAGCTTCCCTCAGCAACATTCAGCACAGCTGGCATAGCTGACAGCCCTCTTATCAGACCTGTGAGCAATGTGTGTCCAACAGTCATGACAACCTTTCTAAGTTCATTGTATGAACTTGTATCTCCCTATTGTGTTGTGATTTGGGTCACCCAGCAACTAATTACATCTCAAGATCTACAGTTGCAAGCCCCCTGCAGAAATGTTATTCCTTCCCCCCATGCTGTCGTGTCTTGCTTCTTCAGCTGCATTCACAACTATGACTGTAGGAAGGGAGGTAAGCTTAGGAACTGTGGGAATTAAATATGGCAGCAAGCGGCATCCATCCAGAACGGAAATGCTGGTTTTCTGGGAGTTCTTGTATAATTCTCTGAAATCAGCTAAACCCGCATGATGTCATCTGTGGTTTTCCAACTCAGAGTTGGCTATTTTCTTATGTTTTTGTTGTGTGTAACTGTACAAATGAACAGTTTTTCCTAATGTCTCCTTCTTTCCGTAGACCTATTTTGAGGATAATCCACGTGATTTCCACCTTCTCCGACACGACAAAGCCCTGCACCCGGCAGTAGTGAAACCTCACATGAAAAACGTTCCAGAATATTTGGGTGAGTGTAAATTCTCCTCCTGTATCAGTTTTTTATGTGTGCAGCTTCTGGGAGACCAATTCTTTTCATGTATTAAATTGGCACTAAACTCAGGAATTAAATCTTAAAAATTAATTCAAGTACCTTAATAATTTTAAAAAATGTATCTTATTTGTGTATCACTCGGCTGTAGATCCTCAATAGAGTCACTTTAAATTAGCACCGAGCATCATTCAACCCACCTCCTATGAGTACAGGGCATCATGGACCCACTGCTTGGAGGGAGGGACAATACCTCGGCACCTGCACTAGCAGCACAGTGATGCAAAGAACAGCACTAACATCATCATGGTGGACGCTGTCTGTATCATCGCGGACCGTGCAGTGCCAGAGAAGAGGTAAAGAGGGTGCTTCATGGTACATGACCAGCCTGAAGACTTCTGAAACTCCTGAGTTTAGTGTCACCTTAATGCCGAGTGTCCTGTGTAGATACTACTGTGCTTGACCTCTTGACTGGGTTGACCGCTTCCTGTTTTTTTTCTATGCTAAAAGCAGCATGAAACATTGCCGGAAATTACCCGGATGTGAAAATTGTTCCATTCAACTGTCCGTGCTTTATCTTTTCCTCTGTATTCTCCAATCACATGCTTCTTAGTCATTGCCATGTTATTGTCTTTCGCAGTCCCACCTTCCATGCGCTCTGTCGTCAATCTTCTGAACAAGAGGAAAAGAAGGCTACGAACGAAGGCGGGAGGATTTTCCAAAGTACCTTCTAACAAGGTGAGAGTTAACTGTTCTCCTGGCCTATAGTCTGGGATATGCTCATTATTTTTGGTGTCCTGACTGTCTTATGTGCCTTGTGTTTAAAGTTTTCCCCATAATTCTGTTGTTATCCCCTCACCATGAGTTTCTGGAGGACATGTTTCATACAAGCTCATACTATTATTTATTTATTATTGGTATTTATATATCGCTGACAATTTACGCAGTGCTTTACACAGTGCACATTCACATCACTCCCTGCCCTTAAGGAGTTTACAATCTGAGGTCCCCATCTCACATGCATACGTACAGGGCCGATTTAGACATGAGCCAATTAACCTTTTGAGCGTGTCTTTGGAGTGTGAGCGGAAACCGGAGTAAACCCACACAAGCACAGGGAGAGCATGCAGACTCCTTGCTGACAGTGTCCTGACCGGGATGCTATTATAATACATATATAGTAGAAAGTCACTCACTCTATTATAATATAGGTTGCCCACTGTCAGCGGCAACCCCCGAGCTGGCTTGAGGTTTTCTGTATGCCTAGCATCCTACTTTTGCAGGTGATGATATAACCCAATGGTCAAGGTATTCTGATGGCTGTGTCCTTTAATAAACCCAGAGAAAAGGATTTTATGATGAGTACAAAAATGTTATTTTATGTTCATTGAAAGATACAGCCATCACAATAACTTTACCTATTTTTTTTTGTTTTTAACATCCCCAGAGTTTAGCTTTAAGCAGTAATAAGCTACTTTAGATTTAGCAAGTTCATCTGGGACTTTAGAGCAACATTTTGTATGTGATTTAGGAAGCTGTATATGCATTTTAACACTTTTAGGCTATGCTAATATTTTTTATAAATATATTTAATATTAGATAAAAATGGTCCATGCAGCCTGTCTGTTTAATGGTTTCACTTGCCTCCTAGATGGCGCTCTCTGTTTTCAGGAGCAGCAGCTGCAATGACATCCACATACAAAATAATAGCTAGTTACTGATTTTATTTTGCCTTTGCATTAAAATGCAGATGAATTGTGATTTAAAACTACTTTTTTTAAGCTGAACTTCCATCTTCTCATTTTCTAGTTCAAGAGGCCTCAGAATCCACTTCGCACTTTCAAATATACAAAAGGAAGGAAGAGGATTGCCAAGAAAGGCTCAGAGCAGACCTAAGAGGGCGGAAAACAATGTACATTGTCCCATTTTTAAAGTGGAGTCATCATGTGTGGAAATCTTGTGGATTGACAGGTCTGCATTCTGCAGTATTGGGAAAGAAGATACCATGAAACACTTTGTATAATGACTTGTATACGTGGTCTTATGTAAATAAATATGTATTTTTGTGAGATCTCTACACAGGCCTGGTTGTATCATAATGACCATGTACATTGCACTTCATCTGTGCAGAAACTACTCACTTCTCTGTATTCCCAATAAAAATACAAAGCCTTTAGGCTGGATCCACATACGCAAGGAAAGAGGACCTTTAGCAGTGGGCTCGGACCCCAAGTCAGGGGTTGGATGTAGTGCGCCGAGGTAAACTATTCAATACACTTGTGTATTTTGCAGGTAGAGCGGTGGCCTGGGTTTGGGTAGCTGCATCTGGCTACTCACTTTTATTGATACATTAGCAGTCCCCCACTTGGAGAAAACTGACAACGGGCAAAATGTTGGTCCAACAACAAAGATGCTGTGTGCCTCATGTGCATCCCAAGTCAACGTGAATTCAGCCTTAGGTAACACAGAGCTAAAATATAGCTTTAAAGGATAAGTACATCATAAAATAGTTTAGTTCCTTTAAAGCAAGAATGCATGTTTGCAAATCTACCATTGCAACTTTGTTTCTTTGCCATGCTGTCCTTTGGAGCCATACAAGATCTGAATGGTCCTGTATGTTCTATTTCCTGACCACATCATCTGGAGGCAGAGCTCTTTCTGTATACAAACTTATATCCTTGTTGGTTTGCTTGTTCTTTAGGTTGGCTGCCATGGATCATCGTCTAAAGGTTGCCAATGCTTTATTTAGTAAAACCCTAATTAATACTTCTTTTTATATCTTTTCCCCTCATTATTTGATTATTTCATGCTTCTAGATACTCCATGGCAGGGACGTGCGGTCAGGGGAGGCAGGTGAGTCAGAGCCTCACCTAGGATTATGGAGGAAAAAGCTGACGGCTTCACGTCTGAAGCTGACAGCTTTTTCTCCATTCAGATCGGCATCTAACAGGTTACAGAGCAGGGAAATCCTCCCCGCTGTGTAACCTGTCACAGAGCCTCAGCGGTGAGGAGCAAGTGAGGGACAGGGAGGCTCCTCACTGTCTCCTCCCTTCCTCCTTTTACACTAGCTTGGGGGTGGGGCTGCGGGGGGTGGGGCTGGGGAATGCCTCACCCCGCGCAAGAGGTATCGCACGACACTGCTCCATGGTAAACATTACTTATAGAAATCTGGATTTTTATTATTACTATTCATTATTACTATTCCTTTGGCTTGCTAAAAATAAAGGTAAGGTTTTCTTTTGAATGTTATGCGACAGGAAACCACAGAGATCCAAAGTATTTGCATTACAAGCGTGCAGTTTTTACATTTTAACTTTTAAGGTCTCATTCACAGTTGTGTATTTTAGTGCAGTTACATGCACAACTGCTTTCAGATTGCATGATGAGAATCCTGTTACAGCCATTTGTGTGTTTTCTTTATTCGGTCCCATTGAATGTAATGACATATACCAAGATATGCATTTTACATGCAGTTTTAGATCTGTACTTGCAGGAAAGTGCACAGATGTAAACAGGGGGCAAAAGCCTCCAATCACTTGTTGGAATGCAGGAACGTGTGCAAGGCCCTACACTAGCGAAAAGTTTCCCAGCACACTCACCAGCCAGCATGCAAAAAATGTGAAAGCCGCACTTCCTCGTCAAGGCCCCTCTGTGTAGTGCGGTCCTAACTCTGACCTATGAGAGTCTCCATCTTGGAGCACATGTAGCAAAAGATAAATTGGGGCAGGTTTGCCAGGAGGCAGCCCAACCTCCTTAAAGGCACAGGGGACCCCGCCCATCACAACGGCAGCTGAGACCCCCAGTGTGTCACTGCACCAAATCAAGGCAAGCAAAACAAATGGCAAACGCACTCATCAACTCATAACCAGCTTTAAAGCAAGGTGCACATGGAAGGGCATATAAGACAAGAAAGAGCCGGACCCCCCCAGGGAACGGGATAATTAACACTCAAAACTGGTGTCTAGCATGCCTACGGTTCAAGCCAGCATAGAGCTTGATCTGTTCCCTTGCTCAAAAATCGATTGTTTAGAAAAAAAAAGTTTGCTACGAGTATGTTCCTAATACAATAATTCATGTTGTCTAAGGGACTCCCTGTTAGAAACAGAGGGATGAGAGATAAAAGCCGACTCAGCTCGACATGCATGGGAATGCAAATCCAAGTGCGCGAGTTGAGAAACCGTAGAGAGTAAAATACCTTAGGAGCACCTTAAGGCCCCATTCACACTGAGCAACATGAAAATCGCGCGACGAGCAATATTGAGCGACGTGTCGCGCAACTTTTTCCTATTGGGCTGTATGCAATCAGAAGCAATATCGCTCAAAGTCGCTCTAAAAAAGGGTCATGTAGGAGCGACAAGCTACAAGCGATATTGAGCGACGAGATGTGAACAGCTCCATTGAAATGTATTGGAGAAGCTACATAGAGCAATATCGCACGGAAATATGAGCGATATCGCTGCAAAAATCGCTCAGTGTGAACAGGGCCTAAAGCTCTCCTATACCACCAAAACATCTGCAGAGTTGGCAGAGATAAAAAAAACCTGACCATCGAGGGGACAGATCCAAGTCCTCCAGAAATAGAGAAAACCAAAAGGAATTGAACTTCCAATAGGAATAGGGAGGCAAGTGGCCCCATTCCACAGACAAGAAAAGGGGGACTATGGTCAGAGGCAGAAATGTTTCTGTGGTCACTAAAGAGAGGAGATTGGTATAGGCAAATGCCAGTTCAAGTCTGGAATGGGACAAATGAGACAGAAGAAAATCAGGAATAATATCCGCTGGATGCAAATACCTCCACACATCCACAAGACCCAATACCTGCATAAGCTTAGTGAATGGAGTAAAGGAGGAGGCATTCACCTGAGGCTGGGTCTGGACAGAATAGCTGTCCAGAGAAGGGTTGCACACATTACTGAAATCACCAGATAATAATTTTCCACCAGTCTTTTGTTGGGTTGGGTGGTGCTTTGCAGGGCCTCCCACAGCTTCAGCAGGAATTCCAGCCATCTATGGCTGGCATAAGATTTTCTTGCTATCAGCTACATTGGTTTATTTTATTAAAGGGTTTCTAAACCCTCCTTTTTTTTGCCTATATCTACTGCTAGCAAGCAGTAGATATATGCAAAAAGTTTAAAAAAAAAAACAAAAACGCTTTAACAGCGGTTTAAACTTACCCCGTCTTTGCCGCGCGCTCCCGTCCGAGAATCCGAAACTGCTCGGGCGGCCGCAAAGCATCTTGGGGCGGGCGCATGCGCAGTTCGAATTTTCACCTGGAAGACGAGGAGAGACTCAAGGTAAGTACATGGACGCGTGCACCCGCATGCAGACACCGTGGGATCGGAAGTGCCAGCAAGGACAGGTGTCAGCGCTGGATCGGAGACCCGCCGCAGCGCTGGAGAGAAGGCTGAAAAGGACAGGAAAGAAGATCGGATTAAGAGACATCATTTAAGGTAACTGCTGACATTAACATTGGGGGGAGGGAAACATTTTTTTGGCTTTAATGTCACTTTAACTGCAATTTGTACTCCACTGGCATGCTCTGAATGCTGTACCCATATTGTGAAGTTGTCCAAAACTGGATTTTTCCATTTCAACTTGAGGGGCACCGGTTTGGACCTGACCATAGTAGACTGTCTCTTTCCAAGACCCTGGAAGGACCCTGGGCCTTCCCAGCACCACTGCAACATTATTCCTGTGCATTTGTGTTTGCAAAGCAGAGGTTCACTTTAACGTGCTGTGTGCTTGATATAGGCCAAGGACTCCATGACCTAACAGGATAAAGAACCTAGAAACTGGCATATTCATAAGTAGATCAGCAACGTCATCCTTCAAACTTTTCTTAGCAGTTTGCTTTCATTGATTTCTGGCACACTTTGCCCCTTTTGAAGACGATGACTTTCATATCTAGTCACATCAGTGCTGATAAGCTGGTCACTTCATGCTAGTTATCTCCTGTCTGTCCTATCAGTGTGGATCTGATGTGTCCCCTGGCTTTATATTCTGCTTTCTCACCTTGTACCAAACCGCTAGCAATGGGGGTGATACGAGGAGATAAGATAATGCTCTGATGTCCTTGGCCACAGACTCCAAGACCTCAGTATTGCCCTGATAAGGTGAGCAGTCGGTTTACTGGTAATCTGATGATACTGGTATCTATTATTTAACTGGTGCCTTTCCAAGATGTCCTCAGTCCTTGCCATGTTCCTAGAACTGTCCCAGTCAGCAGCAAAGGGCGCACACCGACTGCTGTATCAGATCTGGCCCCTCCAACTATGTCTTAAGCAGCTTTTAGTTTTTTTCTTACAGATTTGGTACAGGGTGACCGACGGGAGTCTGACGCTTTTAGAACAGGTAGTACATGGTAAGTGGTGATGGGAGGGGGACGAGCTAGGTGTCTTTCCCCCCACACTGGAAATGTTACAAGTGGTGAGTCTATCACAGCAGTGCAGCAACTATTTTGTCGAGAATTCAATGTTGGTCGACACGGGGCCATTCCCAGTCACAACACGGTCCTCAGCAGGGGCTGACTGGCAACTTTTAGCCCAAGGGGCAAGTACAACCCAGAGGCCCATGGTGCAGCAACTTGGCCCCCCTCCCACTCTGCCTTTTCCCCCGCCCCTGTCTGCCACTTTTGCCATCCATGTAACAGTAGTGTGAATGTATTTATCGGTTTAGGAAATGTAAAGCACACTGGTAGTGGAGGGATGCCACGTCAGGGCTGTGCGCGTGCATGACTGCTGCGACCCTGGTAGTTCTGCCACTGACTCAGAGATACATTGTACAGCATTGCAGACTATTATTGAGGACTATAAATCCCAGCAATAATGACTACCAACAGCTATAGAGAACTACAATTCCCAGCAATACCATTATACAGCAATGCAGATCAGCATCAGCTATAGAGGATTACAAATCCCAGCAGTACATTATACAGCAATGTAGAATAATACTCCCCAACTCTGCCCCCGGATATATCTCAGACCTTGTCTCTAAGTATCACCCTAACCGTCCCCTCCGCTCATCCATTGACCTCCTGCTTTCCAGCTCCCTTGTCCACTCCTCCCATACTCGCCTCCAGGACTTCTCTAGAGTCTCTCCCATCCTCTGGAACTCTTTACCCCAACCTGTCCGTCTATCTCCCACCTTGACTGCTTTTAGGCGTTCCCTAAAGACTCATCTCTTCAGGGAAGCCTATCCCACCTCAACCTAACCACTCAACCATCACATTCTCAAATAATTCATTCCCACAGCTACCTCCTCATGTATCATTTCCCCCTCCTCTTCCAGATTGTAAGCCCTCAGGGGCAGGGACGTCCTTACCATCTTGTATTGTATTGTAACTGTAATGTCTTCCTTATATTGTAAAGCGCTGCGCAAACTGTTGGCGCTATATAAATACTATGTAATAATAATAATAGAATAACTCCAGCTATAGAGGACTACAAATCCCAGCAATAGTACATTATAGCTGGTGGTATTCTGCATTGCGCTGTAAAATGTATTATTGCTGGGATTTGTAGTCCCCTATACAGCGCAATGCCGAATACCACCTGCTATATAGGAGTACAACAAATCCCAGCAATACATTATACATGCAGTGTGTAACGTATTGCTGGGATTTGTATTCCTCTATAGCTGATGGTACATTGTACTGTATATTATACATAGGAATACAAATCCCAGCAATACATTATAGAGCACCATGTGTGGGGGAAAGTGCAGGCTTACCTGAGCAGTCTTCCAGCAACTTGCTTCTGAGATCGGGCCTGTCTATGTGCCGCTGTCATCCCCTCACACCTGCTTCTCCTTACTTCTTCTTCTCCCCGCGTCCCTGTGCTGATCGTGGATGTGGGCGGTGCACGTGAGGTGGGGAGGAGGTGTTGCGTGTGGATGCGGGCTGGCGGGTCTGGCAGCAGCAAGCGTGAGGCGGGGAGGAGGGGCGACGTGTAGCATGGATGCCGGGAGGGGGAGCGGCGTGTGGATGCGGGCTGGCGGGGGTGGCAGCAGCAAGGGGGAGGCGGGGAGGAGGGGCGACGTGTAGCATGGATGCCGGGAGGGGGAGCGGCGTGTGGATGCGGGCTGGCGGGGGTGGCAGCAGCAAGGGGGAGGCGGGGAGGAGGGGCGACGTGTAGCATGGATGCCGGGAGGGGGAGCGGCGTGTGGATGCGGGCTGGCGGGGGTGGCAGCAGCAAGGGGGAGGCGGGGAGGAGGGGCGACGTGTAGCATGGATGCCGGGAGGGGGAGCGGCGTGTGGATGCGGGCTGGCGGGGGTGGCAGCAGCAAGGGGGAGGCGGGGAGGAGGGGCGACGTGTAGCATGGATGCCGGGAGGGGGAGCGGCGTGTGGATGCGGGCTGGCGGGGGTGGCAGCAGCAAGGGGGAGGCGGGGAGGAGGGGCGACGTGTAGCATGGATGCCGGGAGGGGGAGCGGCGTGTGGATGCGGGCTGGCGGGGGTGGCAGCAGCAAGGGGGAGGCGGGGAGGAGGGGCGACGTGTAGCATGGATGCCGGGAGGGGGAGCGGCGTGTGGATGCGGGCTGGCGGGGGTGGCAGCAGCAAGGGGGAGGCGGGGAGGAGGGGCGACGTGTAGCATGGATGCCGGGAGGGGGAGCGGCGTGTGGATGCGGGCTGGCGGGGGTGGCAGCAGCAAGGGGGAGGCGGGGAGGAGGGGCGACGTGTAGCATGGATGCCGGGAGGGGGAGCGGCGTGTGGATGCGGGCTGGCGGGGGTGGCAGCAGCAAGGGGGAGGCGGGGAGGAGGTGCGGCACGCGGCGTGTATGAAGCCGTGAACAGGGCCAACTAATCGAAAGCTGATTAATCGATAATTGAAGATGTTGACAACTTTTTTAATCGATTATAATCGACTTAGTCGATTAGTTGTTGCAGCCCTACATTCATCCCTGATTCATCTGCCACCTTCACCCGGCCGGCCCGCCCGCATCCGATGCAGCTCTGTGATCGGCGCGGCCGCTGCTCCTCAAGGGGGTCCTCGGAAAGGCCCCAGCGGGCTGCCCTCTACAGCGCCTGATTAATGGTCAAGGGGCCGTTCGTGACGGCATTGGAGAGGCCCGGGGGGCAATTGCCATCCTGTTACCCGGCCCAGTCCGCCCCTGGTCCTCAGGTGGGTTAAACATTTCAGAACAACCGGAAACATTATGAGCAAGAAACCACCAGGCCCCGCCCGCACTGCAAGGATGCCGGAAACCATTGCAAGGGTAAGAGAGGCACTGGTTAGGAGCTCGGGACGGTCTGCTTGAAGACATGCAAGGGGGTTAGGGTTGAGTGGTGAACCAGGAGACATCCCAACTCTCTCAGACATTCCGGAAGTCTCCCACAATTAGATAGCGGCTCCCGGCCGCCCGGGAGAGAAACGTTCTCTCCCGGAAAGGTTTACTATGCTCGATCTAGCACCGTAGACCTTTCGCTGCTATCTGTTTTTTGGGGGCGTTTTACATCGGGGCCGCCGTCTGTCAGAGGAAAGAAAAAAACAACAATATAGGAATGAATAGCTAGATTGCTATTGGCTATTTCAATTTGCAATAGCAGACTAGCTATTGCACCCGCACACTGCTGCTGTCAATCAGCAGAGGTGGACCTGAAGTTCTCCATCAGGTCTTTCTCTGCTGATTGACAGTCGCAGAGGGCGGGTGCAATAGCCAGCTTGCTATTGGCTATTGCATTGCACCCTGTTGGCTATTCATTTCTATGCTGTTTGTTTTTTTTTTATTCTGATGGCAGCAGCTGTCAGAATACTAAAAGCAAAACCTGCAGATAGTAAGGGAAGCAATAGATTCTTTACTATCTGCCATCATTTCAGGGGGTTGCTCCCCTCCATTCAGATTGAGGGGGGGGCAGAGGGCACCTCCCTGAAATTACTTTATTTCAGGTTGGCATCCCCGGAATCAGTGAGAACCATTTGACAGAATTAGCTTCAGGGCTGTCCCTATAATGAGGCAGCCTAAGGCCTTGTTCACACCAAGCACAGAGCAGGTGCAGACCGGATCGAAACTGCTTCCAATGTATTCCATGGTATTTTTTGCTCCAGTTCACATCGCATTGTGCAGTTCCAGAGCAGGTCCAGAGCAGGTGAAAAAACTGCAGCAGGCCCTATTTTACCTGCTCTGGATCTGCAAACGCATCAAAAACGCATGCAAATGCCTGGAATGTACTTTTTTGTTATTACCAAAAACGTGTCAAAAACGCATCTAAAAGACTAGCGTGCGTGTGCAGAACCTGATCGGATCTGCTCTGCATTTGGTGTGAACAAGGCCTGAGGCACCGCCCCATTTCTGGCCAGAGTGTCCCAGGTTGCTATGTGCCAGGCAGAGAGATGTATAAGGGCCATACACATCTCTTCACCCAGATCTTAGCAACCTGGCCCACTCAGTCACGTCACTAGTTGCCTGGGGCTGAGCGGGACACTGTGGCTGGTGTCTCGCCAAACTCCTGGCAACCAGTGACATCAGTGAGCTGCGCAGGATGCCATTCCCCCCAAGTGTGTAACACAAGCACCCCATCCTCCAACACCCTCCAGATGCTAGCGTTTGCAGTACTTTGTAGGCCAATCTCCAAAAAGGAGTGTGCAGATCAAGTGCTCTCTCCTCCCGGGCCAATCACAAAGCATAGGGCTGCAGGTTACATTTTTGTGATTGGCCAGTAGTAAAGAGGGTCGGGGATGCGGCCGCAGCTCTGTGGTCTATGAGGGAGCTGTACTAATCAGGTGAGAGCAGAGACTCGTATTGAGGACACTGGAGGCAGTCTGAATGATCCGACCTGTGAAAGTCTGTCTAATCACCACTCCTAATTATTTATTTGAAACTGTCCTCCTGCCCGGAGTTTGGCACAAAGGGGTCTTTTTATAAACAATAAATGGCCCTACGAATCTCTGCGAACATTCATTTTGTGTGAATAGGACAAAGAACAAAGGTTCTTATTTGTAAGTTGAATCTAATGTAATGTAATACTGGAGTATGACCACTAGACGGAGACTAGGAAATCAATACTTTTTTCAACAGCTCCATCTAGTGGCCACAATCCAGTATTACATTAGATTCAACTTACAATTTTTGGCCCCATTTGCACAAAACCAACATTCACAGAGATTTGCACAGTTTATAAATAGACCCCTATGGTGTCATCAACATCGATATGATTAGCTATAGATTTACTGGTTCAGGACAATGAAGGTGCACCGGTGAGGCAATAGATTAGAGGAGCAGAGCTGTACCAGGGCCGTGCAGGACAATTACAAGCGACGTGCAGTTTTATTTCTAAGGTCGGCCTGACCTTATAGTTTACACATGTTGAACCTTGACTCATTTCAGACTTATTACTGTTTGTTTTCAGTATTCTAATAAAATCACGCCAGGTTTATGGGCTGATAAAGAAGCTATTGCCTTGGCCACAGCTTCTTCATCTTTTATTGATCCTGTCTCATAGAGTCCTCAGACATCTTCTGAAATGGAGGTTATTCATTCAAGAAAAAACACATACACCCATTTTAATTAATTAAATCTTCTAGTCCAGGGGTAGGCAAACTAAGGCCCTCCAGCTGTGGTGCAACTACAAGTCCCATGAGGCACTGCAAGATTCTGACAGCCACAGGCATGGCTCCCAGAGGCGGATGCATGATGGGAATTTATAGTTTCACCACAAGTAGTGGGATTTCCTACCTCTTTTCTATACAATAGCCAATGTATCAGCATAACTGAATGTGACCTGACATTGTTCTTTTGCAGCCCTTGTACTCCAGGGCTGGAGTGTGAGAGGTAGAAACAGTACAAGGAGACGATCAGTTCATGTGCTGACAATGCTGATAGGGGAGGAACAGAATGACAGAAAAATGAGCCCATCGCTGTGCTGCTTCTCCTTTCACTATCTAATCACAGGATGGGGGCAGGTCTAGCGGAGGTGGGGGGAATGATGCTGGCCATCCGAATGAGGACATCTAGTGGCAGAAAAAAGTACTGCAGGGGGGAGCTCTGTACAAAAGCTAAACAATACAGCAAAAACTATTAATGTTTTGGAGTTCTGCTTTAAAGATTAATTCCACCTTTCGCCAAAAAATAATAAATGTGCGCGCAAGAAAAAAAAGTGCGTTTCTTATTTTTTTTTTGCATTGGAGTCAGCAAAGCATTGCGACCGTGATCAGTAGATTGCGGGGATGCAATGCTCTGGCTCCTGCAGACTATTCTTCCTGTCCAAGGGACGGACATGCAGTAAAAGGGATGGGAGGAAATGTCTATAGACTACAAGTGTGGTGACTTTATCGCAGTGAAGCCCGTGACACACTGCACGCAAAGCAGCGCAGAGCGAAGTAAAGCTGTCCGGCACGGTGCTTTGCGTGCAGTGTGTGAGCTGAGTGCAGGCAGATGATTGACTGCACCTTCAGCCAACCGGCTCGTGCGTAACAACCAGCCCGACGTCGCATCCTGACGTGCGGGTTTATATGCGCGAGCCGATTGGCTGAAGATTACATTTTTCATCTCGGCACGCTCAGCTATGCGAGCTCTCACAAGCTGACGTGCTGGGGAGAAAATCACATGACACATTGCTCGTGAAGGCAGCGCGCCGCTGCTTCGCGTGCAGTGTGTCACAGCCTTTATAGTCCATTGACACTGCAAGTCCCTGTGCTGCACTGGCTATCCTATCCACAGATCCTATCAAGGGTTCTGTGAATGGGTGACGCAGAGGTGTGGGCAGAACCATGCACGCCAGCTCCAATTTTAAACAACAGCAGCAGCTTGCAGGGAGAAGAACCTCGAGATTCAGGTGGAGGGGGATCTGCGATTTGACCATGTAAAAATGGGGGTAACATGAAATATGACCAGAAACGTGAACGTGAGCCTGATCATCTGTATTGGAGGGCAGGAGAGATATCAGGAGTCTTAAGGTGCCCATACACTTTACAACCCTCGCAAGACTTTTGTCTTGCGAGGGTTGTAAAGTGCTTAAAAAAAGTACGATCTGCCCATCTTGGACAGGCAGATCATACTCGCGATCATAGCAAGCCCGCCCCCCTGAGGGGCGCGCTTACGATGACTGCAATGAGGGGCGGGCTTACGATAACTGCAAACGGGCTGTGTGCGCACACCGGCCCGTTCGGCAGTTGTCGAACCAGCAGGCCACTAACTCGCCGAAATGTACGGTTCCCGGCGGGTTTTCTAGCCTGCTGGTTCGACGGAAGACGTGCGGCCGTACAGTAGAAACGGTTGCACGCCTTCCATACACTGCACGATTCTCGTACGATCGCGGGATTTCCCGCGATTCTCGTACGAGAATCGTGCAGTGTATGGGCACCTTAATAGAGCCCTGGTGTCTCCATAAAGAGAACCTGTCACCTACAAACGCTATGACATAGGAGGCTTGTTAGCCCCTTTGTGATAGCAATAAAGTTAAGTGGAAATTTTTTTTTAAAAGTGTTAAAGTAAAAAAATAATAAAATAGATACATTTCAAAATAAACACACACGCATGTGTACATAGATGAAGATTTTGCCACACATGCTAGCTATCGCCGCAAATGTCAGAGCGAGAGCAATAATTCTAGGATCATAATTCGCTGTTAACGCCAAACTGATGAGCAGTAAAAGGCTTTTAAAGCGTCGCCTACGGACAATTTTGAGTACCATAGTTTTTCACTATTTCATGGGCGCATGCAATTTTAACGTGTGACATGTTTGGTGTCTATTTACTCAACATGACCCCAAAATATTAGGAATTGTGTTTTGTGTGCACTAAAATTAATCTTAGCTTTTTTTTTTTTCTTTCCTAAAAATATCTATTTGACAAACATTTCTGCAAATATTGCGAGACATAAAAAAATGCAACTATCATTTTTTGTCATTCTACAGTACGGGGCCTCTGCTTTCAGAAAATATATACTATATATATATGTATATAATGTAAACGTTGCTGCAGTACTGAGGTGGTTAAAGGGGTTCTAAACCCCCCGTTTTGTTTGCCTATATCTACTGCTGGCAAGCAGTAGATATATGCAAAAAGTTTAAAAAAAAAACAAAAAACGATTTAACAGCGGTTTAAACTTACCTCGTTATCGCTGCGCGCTCCCGCCCGCGAAAACGAAACTGCTCGGGCGGCCGCAAAGCATGTTGGGGCGGGCGCATGCGCAGTTCGGATTATTAACATGGGGGGAGGGAAAAAAAAATATGCTTTAATGTCACTTTAAGTCAGCATTGTGACCCTATATCTGTAAAAAATAAGTCAAGGCAACTGGACTTGCTGTATTTTTCTTGAAGACGTTTCACTGGCCATCCGACCAGCTTTCTCAATTCAGAATGACTTGTACAAAAAATTCTCTGGGAATAAATATGGTGAATGTTGTTCCGATCCACATAATCTGTTAGTCCCAACCAGTGACCCGGCCAGAGAATTTTTTGTACAAGTCGTTCTGAATTGAGAAAGCTGGTCGGATGGCCAGTGAAACGTCTTCAAGAAAAATACAGCAAGTCCAGTTGCCTTGACTTATTTTTTACAGATATTCCATGACCTGGATGAATGAGGACCTTCACAGACATTGTCACCCTAGGACACCGGGTGAAAATAAAGGGGAAAAAAAACCTGATAAAAATAAAACTAATGCGGGCACCACATCTAAGGACTGGTAATCTCTAATATATATCATTTTTGTCCTTGGGTTTTGATACACTCTAATTCACATGGTATTAAGAGGGTAACAATTGACATGAATTATTTAAATATATGTACAGAAATATATGTACCAGGGGCAGACTGACCGTACGGGCATTCGGGCTACGGGCCCGTGGCCTCACCCCCTCCAATAGTTTTTACAGATTGCTGACTGGGCCCGGAGAAGACTACTCGTCTCCTGCACCAGACTCTCCCTGGACGGCTGAGCGTCCCGTTGCTGTCATCCAGATGGCCGAGGTGAACAGCATCAGCGGTGTCAAGGGGATCGCAGGGCAGTGTGTCCCCCCCACCCCGAGATAGTGACACTCCATCCCCCTGCCAGCGCTCTGCCACCCGCAGTGGTAGGACCGCTGCATGTTCGGGCGGCTGTGCGGGGACGGAGAGGCTGTGACAGTCAAGTCCGTGCAGCCTGGCGGAGCCGCTACAGACAGACACTGCAGTCACCGCCAGGCAGCACATCCTGCTGTGTGGGAGAGGACCTTCTCCTGCTCTCTGTCCTGTCCCCTGGGCACCAAATTGATTTTTTTTTATGAGCTGGAAATGGGGGGGAATTTTAACCTTTTAGGCTCCCTTCACATATAGGGTTTGCGTTTCCCACTTGGTCTTCCGCACGGGACGCAAACGCTATATGTGAAACAACTGCATGATTCTGCTCCTTTGTGGCTATTATAGGGCCACGAACGCATGGAATCTGCCGGATTAATGCACTTGCACTATTTTGGGGGCCACGTGGTTTCCGCAATAGTCTGAAGAATGCACATTAAAGTGCATTTTTTTTTCTGCTTAGTGCGGCTCCGCACGTATTCGTACAGCTGACTATTCACGGACATCCGCCCGTGCATAGTCACAGCTCCATTCATACTGGAGCGTCTGTCGGCGGGCATTCAGACTATTGCGAGTGGCTTGTGGGTGGGGCTTGTATATGGGCGGAGCACAAGGGGGCCCCATAATCTTGTATTGCCCGGGGGCCCCATGTGTTGTCAGTCTGCCCCTGATATGTACAGTATTGAATGAGTTAAAATTGCATGCAATACTTTAAAAAGAAAGCTGAGTGCAAAAAGTGTGCTGATATGTTTATCCCACGCACATCACAGATACAAATCTTATCTAAAATCTATCCAATTCTGGAAATATAAGTTCATTTTATTGTCTGAAATAATCATGAAAATTCAAAGCTGAAGGTCACCAGGTTTAGATATCCGATAAAAGCCGGTACTGATAAATAGGAGATTAGTCCTTACCACTGCTAGTCACGGGGCTTCTTCTCGCATATGAATTCTGGGACATTCATTGGACTTTGTAATAATTATAGATGAATAATATTCAGGCAGAGGTGCGGGGATTACATATCTCCATAAAGACAAAGCCTAATACAGAAAACAATCAACAGGGTCCTATTTTTCAGGAATGACTTAGACAAGTTGCAATCTGATTGTAGTAGCAGTGTATATTAAATCTACTATACATATGTAACTTATAACCGTCCTATACATCTTTAATGTATTACCATCCTGTACATATTTAATGTATAACACCCCTATTCTTATTTAATTTATAACCCTCCTGTGCATATTTAATGTATACATTTCCTTTACATATTTCATTTATAATCCTCCTGTTCATGTTTGATTCATTAATCTCTTATACATATTTAATTTATAACCCTCCTGTGCATATTTAATGTATACATTTCCTTTACATATTTAATTTATAATCCTTCTGTGCATATTTTTAATTTATAACCTTCCTGTAAGTCTTTAATGTATTACCATCCTGTACATATTTAATGTATAACAACCCTATACATATTTAATTGATAATCCTCCTTTGCATATTTAATTTATAAATTTCCTTTATATCTTTAATCTATTACCATCCTGTAAATATATAATATATAACCCTCCTATACATATTTCATTTATAACTAGGGATGTACCTATACCGTTTTTCCGGTATCGAGTACGAGTACCGATATTTATCTTTCGGTACTCGCTGATACCGATTTACGATACCGGTACTTTTGCTAGTATGAAGCCGGCATGTCATTACCCGGCTCCATGTACTCGCCCAAATACACGGTATAGGCACCGATACCGATGCTAGTATTGGTATCAGTGCATCCCTATTTATAACCCTCCTGCACATATTTAATTTATAACCCTCCTGCACATATTTAATTTATAACCCTCCTGCACATATTTAATTTTTAACCCTAATACAAACTATAAACAGTGTTTTTTTTGCAGAAATACAAACCTAAGCTAACTTATCAGGATTTATCTGAGGAGACACTAATGAGATAAAGGGTCTCTATGGTCAAAAACTAAAGATAAATCTGTATTTCTATATTGAATTTCCATAAGTTCTACCGCGCTCCTAATAACCAGATCCATCTAGAAGTTTGTAAACTTATTTATTGAAGATGCCTATGGAATGAACTTCATCTATGCACTGACACCATTTCACTCAGCCCTGTGAATATGAACTTCCTGGTGTCACCACTCTCACAGAGCCTGCCTTCTAAACTAGAATTCATTGTCTGAACAATGTAACATCATCACTGCTTGCTGGAAGCAATGCATGCTGGGATATGTAGTCTTGAGATATGGAGATTGCGTCACATCAAGCAGCAGGGAAAGAGACGCAAAGCACGCTGGAAATCCGGGAAGTTGATGGAAGTGATAGGCAGACGGAAGAGAGCACTCACTACATAAATCTAGTCACGTTTCCAGTTGCATCATGCAGATGGTGAGTGAGAATTTGGGCGGGAACAGCATGAAAGCATGCACCCCACATCCATGAGTACAACCCTTGAAGCTGGTGGGGGCAGTGTACTGGTTTGGGGCATGTTTTCCTGGCATGATTTGGGCCCTTTAATTCGTGTGGAACAACGTCTGAATAGCACAACATACCAAAGTATCATTGCTGATGTTCATCCTATCATGTTGATGGCGTATCCCAATGGAGATGGCTTCTTCCAACAAGACAATGCGCCATGCCACGGTGCTCGTATTGTGCAGGAGTGGATTCAAGAACATGAGGGAGACTTTACCTTGCTTAGGTGGCCCCCACAATCACCAGATCTCAATCCAATTGCAGCATTTGTGGGACGAAGTTGAAAGAGCCATCAGGCAGCTGGTTCCACAACCATCAAATCTCACAGAACTGGACCGTGCTATTCATCAGGCATGGTGTCAGATTCCTCGCATCACCTTTCAACATCGCATGGAGTCAATGCCAAGAAGAATCGCCGCAGTATTGAAGGCAAAAGGTGGCCCAACGAAGTACTGATGGGGTGGTCATAATAATCTGGCCACTCAGTGTATAAGTTTATGATACATGGCCAAAAGCAAAACACATTGTATGACATACAAACATAAACTGGCATTTATCTTTGTTTCCAAGGGTGCATTTTTTTTTTAACAGCTACCAAATCACCCTAATAAAACAGTAATTGTTATTGTTGGAGATTGCAGCCATTTCATCTGAAGTTCAGTGTCATTTTATGCTTCTGATTGCCTCTCTCAAGGACACAGCTCGCACAACCTGCAGCAAGCCGGTCATTGCAAATAAATCACCCAGCATGCCTAAGTTAGAGATATCTTTCATATCCGTGCCCTGATTGGTGCGTCCCCAGAACTTCATCCTCGTCTTGTCTTTAGAGCTTATTGATCTTTATAATGCTTTTTTTTTTAATTCTTTCAAAAAGAAGGTATTACAAACTTATGTCTATGTACAGTATATAAAATAGAGATACACAGCAAATATAAGTCATGTGCAGACTTCCCCAGTCATCAGTAGATGACCAATGAATGAAGCTGGTCTGTGAAGAGTAGGAGCCGAGTCCTGAAGATTCAATCTGTTTTAGCCCCCGACCTCAAGACTCACACTCAGGTCAGGGCCGGTGCAATGATTTTTGCCTACACAGGCGAAGGTAGATTTTTGTGCCCCTCCGGCGCCCTCAGTTGGCTGCCTATACATCCGTCAGCATTAGCCCTGATCACATTGCTAGGGTGTAACATGGTCAAATTGCAACCAGCCCCCCCCCCCTTACCTGGATCGCAGGGTTCTTCTCCCCACTGGCTGCTGGGGTTTTTTTTTCTAAAGTTGCGCAGCTGTGCGTGGCTCCACCAACACAGCCACGTCATCCATCCACGGGAAGGAGGAACTACAAGTACTGTCTGCCATAGTTTTTTAAAATGCGTGCTTTCGCGGGGGTTGGGGACTTTCATTTTTGGGGGGGATTTTTAATGATAGTTTATATAACTTTTTAAAAATATTTTTAATTTTAGTTTATTTACCTTAATTTTTTTTGCATTTTTAATGTTTATTTATTTACCTTTTTTTAACATTTTTTTGTATTTTTAAATTAAATTTATTTAACTTAATTCTTTTAATTTTCTTTTTGTATTTTTAATTTTAGTTTGTTTAACTTTTTTTTTTTTCTTCACTACATTGCAGATTGTCAGAGGTTTCTCCTTACAGTCCGCAAAGACCGCTGCAGCTGATTACAGCTTGTAATCTCTCAGCTTCTTTCATTATTTAAATTTTGTAACAATATTGTGTTGCTTTGTTCTCACTTGAGATACAAGTGCAGAGAAGCCAGAGAGCGGTAAATGACAGCTCTACCGCTTGTTGTGTTTCGTTTCCTAATGAAATTTCCTGCCGCTACCGCATCTGCTGGAGCCTCCGCTGACTCGGCTGACTACTCTCCTGACATTCGCCGTGGTCAAGCTGTGTCCTGTGGCCCTGTTTCTGTCTCCAGGAACCTTCGGTCCTCCCGCTCTGAATCGGTGGATTCCGCGGCTCGTGTGTCTCCAGCCGCATTGGAACCAGAACAGGAAGTCCTTCATCCACTGCCACTGGAAGTGCGTCACTGCGCAGGGCCCGAAGTGCGTCTTCGGCGTAACCTGGAAGTAGCGTCTTCACTGGACCGCAGGGTGGAGGTAGTCGATCGCCCTGCCAAGAGGGCCCAGAGGCCCTTATTCGCTGTCGGATCCTGCTTCTTCAGCCCCTTCTGCGACTGCTACAGCAGGCAGCCGGGAACGCAATGCTGCTGCTGCCCCTGGATGTACCTCTGGACCTTCCTTGGACTCCTCTTCACAGCCACCAGCCGAACCCAGGCCGCCGACTGCGCTGTCCTCCGCTGATGGCCGTGGTGAGTTAATTTCTTTTGGGTGGAAAAAGGGATTTGGCTAGTTTGGTCTAGTTTGGTTAACGTTAGTTCGGTTCGTGTTTGAACTCCCGAACTGCCGAAAAGTTTGAATACGAACCCGAACCCCAAGTCAATGGGGGTCGAACTTTCGAAAATTAATGTCCCCTTTAAGAGGGCTTACATGCAAGTTATTGGCCATATAAGGTGTATGGGGGTCCGGGTACTGCACTGGGGGACAGGAATCAATGACAAAAAAACAAAAAACTGTTTTTAAGGGAGCAGTGATTTTAACATCACTTAAAGAGTAAGAATAAAAATGAAAAATTTCTTCAAATATTGTGCCTGGGGGGTCCCCTTAACCTGCCTGTGAAGTGGTGGATCTGTACCATATATAGAACCTGCTGCAGCAAAACTGACATTTCTAAA
>NW_017308518.1:91767-182685 GCF_000935625.1 Nanorana parkeri
AAATATTTATTATATATTTTATAATATTTATTTTATTTTCATTAGCTTATTATCACATCTTATATCACAGTGTAAGGATTTCTACTATTTACAAAAACCAGACTGTAACCTGGAGAGCCGGAGCCCGTCGCTGGTATGTGAACTTAATGCCTTGATTTTTTTTTATGAGCTGGAAATGGGGGGGAATTTTAACCTTTTAGGCTCCCTTCACATATAGGGTTTGCGTTTCCCACTTGGTCTTCCGCACGGGACGCAAACGCTATATGTGAAACAACTGCATGATTCTGCTCCTTTGTGGCTATTATAGGGCCACGAACGCATGGAATCTGCCGGATTAATGCACTTGCACTATTTTGGGGGCCACGTGGTTTCCGCAATAGTCTGAAGAATGCACATTAAAGTGCATTTTTTTTTCTGCTTAGTGCGGCTCCGCACGTATTCGTACAGCTGACTATTCACGGACATCCGCCCGTGCATAGTCACAGCTCCATTCATACTGGAGCGTCTGTCGGCGGGCATTCAGACTATTGCGAGTGGCTTGTGGGTGGGGCTTGTATATGGGCGGAGCACAAGGGGGCCCCATAATCTTGTATTGCCCGGGGGCCCCATGTGTTGTCAGTCTGCCCCTGATATGTACAGTATTGAATGAGTTAAAATTGCATGCAATACTTTAAAAAGAAAGCTGAGTGCAAAAAGTGTGCTGATATGTTTATCCCACGCACATCACAGATACAAATCTTATCTAAAATCTATCCAATTCTGGAAATATAAGTTCATTTTATTGTCTGAAATAATCATGAAAATTCAAAGCTGAAGGTCACCAGGTTTAGATATCCGATAAAAGCCGGTACTGATAAATAGGAGATTAGTCCTTACCACTGCTAGTCACGGGGCTTCTTCTCGCATATGAATTCTGGGACATTCATTGGACTTTGTAATAATTATAGATGAATAATATTCAGGCAGAGGTGCGGGGATTACATATCTCCATAAAGACAAAGCCTAATACAGAAAACAATCAACAGGGTCCTATTTTTCAGGAATGACTTAGACAAGTTGCAATCTGATTGTAGTAGCAGTGTATATTAAATCTACTATACATATGTAACTTATAACCGTCCTATACATCTTTAATGTATTACCATCCTGTACATATTTAATGTATAACACCCCTATTCTTATTTAATTTATAACCCTCCTGTGCATATTTAATGTATACATTTCCTTTACATATTTCATTTATAATCCTCCTGTTCATGTTTGATTCATTAATCTCTTATACATATTTAATTTATAACCCTCCTGTGCATATTTAATGAATACATTTCCTTTACATATTTAATTTATAATCCTTCTGTGCATATTTTTAATTTATAACCTTCCTGTAAGTCTTTAATGTATTACCATCCTGTACATATTTAATGTATAACAACCCTATACATATTTAATTGATAATCCTCCTTTGCATATTTAATTTATAAATTTCCTTTATATCTTTAATCTATTACCATCCTGTAAATATATAATATATAACCCTCCTATACATATTTCATTTATAACTAGGGATGTACCTATACCGTTTTTCCGGTATCGAGTACGAGTACCGATATTTATCTTTCGGTACTCGCTGATACCGATTTACGATACCGGTACTTTTGCTAGTATGAAGCCGGCATGTCATTACCCGGCTCCATGTACTCGCCCAAATACACGGTATAGGCACCGATACCGATGCTAGTATTGGTATCAGTGCATCCCTATTTATAACCCTCCTGCACATATTTAATTTATAACCCTCCTGCACATATTTAATTTATAACCCTCCTGCACATATTTAATTTTTAACCCTAATACAAACTATAAACAGTGTTTTTTTTGCAGAAATACAAACCTAAGCTAACTTATCAGGATTTATCTGAGGAGACACTAATGAGATAAAGGGTCTCTATGGTCAAAAACTAAAGATAAATCTGTATTTCTATATTGAATTTCCATAAGTTCTACCGCGCTCCTAATAACCAGATCCATCTAGAAGTTTGTAAACTTATTTATTGAAGATGCCTATGGAATGAACTTCATCTATGCACTGACACCATTTCACTCAGCCCTGTGAATATGAACTTCCTGGTGTCACCACTCTCACAGAGCCTGCCTTCTAAACTAGAATTCATTGTCTGAACAATGTAACATCATCACTGCTTGCTGGAAGCAATGCATGCTGGGATATGTAGTCTTGAGATATGGAGATTGCGTCACATCAAGCAGCAGGGAAAGAGACGCAAAGCACGCTGGAAATCCGGGAAGTTGATGGAAGTGATAGGCAGACGGAAGAGAGCACTCACTACATAAATCTAGTCACGTTTCCAGTTGCATCATGCAGATGGTGAGTGAGAATTTGGGCGGGAACAGCATGAAAGCATGCACCCCACATCCATGAGTACAACCCTTGAAGCTGGTGGGGGCAGTGTACTGGTTTGGGGCATGTTTTCCTGGCATGATTTGGGCCCTTTAATTCGTGTGGAACAACGTCTGAATAGCACAACATACCAAAGTATCATTGCTGATGTTCATCCTATCATGTTGATGGCGTATCCCAATGGAGATGGCTTCTTCCAACAAGACAATGCGCCATGCCACGGTGCTCGTATTGTGCAGGAGTGGATTCAAGAACATGAGGGAGACTTTACCTTGCTTAGGTGGCCCCCACAATCACCAGATCTCAATCCAATTGCAGCATTTGTGGGACGAAGTTGAAAGAGCCATCAGGCAGCTGGTTCCACAACCATCAAATCTCACAGAACTGGACCGTGCTATTCATCAGGCATGGTGTCAGATTCCTCGCATCACCTTTCAACATCGCATGGAGTCAATGCCAAGAAGAATCGCCGCAGTATTGAAGGCAAAAGGTGGCCCAACGAAGTACTGATGGGGTGGTCATAATAATCTGGCCACTCAGTGTATAAGTTTATGATACATGGCCAAAAGCAAAACACATTGTATGACATACAAACATAAACTGGCATTTATCTTTGTTTCCAAGGGTGCATTTTTTTTTTAACAGCTACCAAATCACCCTAATAAAACAGTAATTGTTATTGTTGGAGATTGCAGCCATTTCATCTGAAGTTCAGTGTCATTTTATGCTTCTGATTGCCTCTCTCAAGGACACAGCTCGCACAACCTGCAGCAAGCCGGTCATTGCAAATAAATCACCCAGCATGCCTAAGTTAGAGATATCTTTCATATCCGTGCCCTGATTGGTGCGTCCCCAGAACTTCATCCTCGTCTTGTCTTTAGAGCTTATTGATCTTTATAATGCTTTTTTTTTTAATTCTTTCAAAAAGAAGGTATTACAAACTTATGTCTATGTACAGTATATAAAATAGAGATACACAGCAAATATAAGTCATGTGCAGACTTCCCCAGTCATCAGTAGATGACCAATGAATGAAGCTGGTCTGTGAAGAGTAGGAGCCGAGTCCTGAAGATTCAATCTGTTTTAGCCCCCGACCTCAAGACTCACACTCAGGTCAGGGCCGGTGCAATGATTTTTGCCTACACAGGCGAAGGTAGATTTTTGTGCCCCTCCGGCGCCCTCAGTTGGCTGCCTATACATCCGTCAGCATTAGCCCTGATCACATTGCTAGGGTGTAACATGGTCAAATTGCAACCAGCCCCCCCCCCCTTACCTGGATCGCAGGGTTCTTCTCCCCACTGGCTGCTGGGGTTTTTTTTTCTAAAGTTGCGCAGCTGTGCGTGGCTCCACCAACACAGCCACGTCATCCATCCACGGGAAGGAGGAACTACAAGTACTGTCTGCCATAGTTTTTTAAAATGCGTGCTTTCGCGGGGGTTGGGGACTTTCATTTTTGGGGGGGATTTTTAATGATAGTTTATATAACTTTTTAAAAATATTTTTAATTTTAGTTTATTTACCTTAATTTTTTTTGCATTTTTAATGTTTATTTATTTACCTTTTTTTAACATTTTTTTGTATTTTTAAATTAAATTTATTTAACTTAATTCTTTTAATTTTCTTTTTGTATTTTTAATTTTAGTTTGTTTAACTTTTTTTTTTTTCTTCACTACATTGCAGATTGTCAGAGGTTTCTCCTTACAGTCCGCAAAGACCGCTGCAGCTGATTACAGCTTGTAATCTCTCAGCTTCTTTCATTATTTAAATTTTGTAACAATATTGTGTTGCTTTGTTCTCACTTGAGATACAAGTGCAGAGAAGCCAGAGAGCGGTAAATGACAGCTCTACCGCTTGTTGTGTTTCGTTTCCTAATGAAATTTCCTGCCGCTACCGCATCTGCTGGAGCCTCCGCTGACTCGGCTGACTACTCTCCTGACATTCGCCGTGGTCAAGCTGTGTCCTGTGGCCCTGTTTCTGTCTCCAGGAACCTTCGGTCCTCCCGCTCTGAATCGGTGGATTCCGCGGCTCGTGTGTCTCCAGCCGCATTGGAACCAGAACAGGAAGTCCTTCATCCACTGCCACTGGAAGTGCGTCACTGCGCAGGGCCCGAAGTGCGTCTTCGGCGTAACCTGGAAGTAGCGTCTTCACTGGACCGCAGGGTGGAGGTAGTCGATCGCCCTGCCAAGAGGGCCCAGAGGCCCTTATTCGCTGTCGGATCCTGCTTCTTCAGCCCCTTCTGCGACTGCTACAGCAGGCAGCCGGGAACGCAATGCTGCTGCTGCCCCTGGATGTACCTCTGGACCTTCCTTGGACTCCTCTTCACAGCCACCAGCCGAACCCAGGCCGCCGACTGCGCTGTCCTCCGCTGATGGCCGTGGTGAGTTAATTTCTTTTGGGTGGAAAAAGGGATTTGGCTAGTTTGGTCTAGTTTGGTTAACGTTAGTTCGGTTCGTGTTTGAACTCCCGAACTGCCGAAAAGTTTGAATACGAACCCGAACCCCAAGTCAATGGGGGTCGAACTTTCGAAAATTAATGTCCCCTTTAAGAGGGCTTACATGCAAGTTATTGGCCATATAAGGTGTATGGGGGTCCGGGTACTGCACTGGGGGACAGGAATCAATGACAAAAAAACAAAAAACTGTTTTTAAGGGAGCAGTGATTTTAACATCACTTAAAGAGTAAGAATAAAAATGAAAAATTTCTTCAAATATTGTGCCTGGGGGGTCCCCTTAACCTAATGACATTTCTTTTTTTAAAAATAATTTTTTTTTTTTTTCTTAAAGTGTGCAGTTCCCTCTCCTAAACAATACCAGACCCTTTAGGTCTGGTAGGAATGTTACTAATTAAGGGGGCACCCAGATGCCACCCCCTCCCTTGTGAATGAGTAAGGGGTACTTGTACCCCTACCCATTCACTAAAGGGTTAAAGAAAATAGTTATTAAAAAGTCCAGACTTTTGATAAAATCCTTTATTTGGGAAAAAAAACAGTCTTTTATTAAAAACCCCACCAAAAATGGATCCACCGACGTAATCTATGGTCAATCACGACGTCCAGCGTTGTCCACGACGACGACAAAATAAAAAATAAAACAATAAAAAATAAAGAGAAATTATAAAATTTTCTGTTCTTGCCTCGGGCGCAAAAAGAGCTAGCTACAGCAGGGGGCGTTGTGCACTATCTGGATGATTTTCTTTTTGTTGGTTTTGGGAACTCTCAGGTTTGTGATAATTTACTGACAACTTTTCAGAGGCTTATGGCGCATGTTGGTGTGCCCTTGGCTCCTGGAAAGACCGTGTTGCCATGTACTGCTTTTGATTTTCTGGGTATTCAAATTGATACAGTCACTATGGAATTTAGATTGCCTCCCAGTAAAATAGAGAAATTGCGGATTTCGCTGTCTTTGCTGCTGGGGAGAGAGAAGGCTACAGTGAGGGAAGTTCAATTCTTGCTTGGGCTCTTGGCGTTTGCTTCCAGGAATACCGTCTGGACTTTGTAATTGCTGGCATGAAATCCCCCTCTTTGCATGTGCGATTGTCTGCTGGTACTAAGGAGGACTTTGGTTTGGAACTCTTTCCTTCATGATTATAATGGTCGCTCTTTTTGGCAGGAGGAATTTGTGGTTGATTCTGCGTTTCAATTTTTTACTGATGCAGCTGGTAGTGTTGGTGCTTTCTGGCAGGGTCATTGGTGTGCTGAACTATGGCCTGCTTCTTGGATTGCTGATGCTTTTACAAAGAATATTGTGTTGTTGGAGTTGTTCCCTGTTTTAGTTTTGTGGGGACCTCAATTCAGTAATAAACGAATACTTTTACAGACGGACAACAAGGGTGTTTTATATGCAGTTTGGCTTCTAAATCCCCTCCGGTGGTGGCTTTGCTTAGGCACCTGGTTTTTCTTTCTCTTAAATTTAATGTTTGGCTTAAGGCAAAACACTTTCCTGGCAAATCTAACCTAATTGCTGATGCTCTTTCCCGGCAGGATTTTCAGAGGTTTCAGGACCTAGCTCCTTCTGCGGATTCGGAGGGTCTCCCATGCCCGGCTTACCTTTTCCAGCTGATTGGCGGTTAATAAATAATGTGGTTCAGTCTTCAGTAGCAGATCCTACTTGGAAAGCCTACACTTTATCTTGGGAAAAGGGGTGTTCCTTTTCTGCAAGTTTTCTTTCATCCCCACGAGCTGATTCTCCAGAATTGATACTGTGTTTTCTTTGTGAGTTGTTGCAAGAAGGTTTTTCTCATGCTTATTTATACAAATCTTTGGATGGTATTTCCTGTTTTAGAAAGTTGCACTCCTGCTCCTGTTTGTTTATCTTTTTTTATTGTTAAACAGTTTCTGAAAGGTGTTAAAAAGAGGCATTTTGTATCTGATTGTCGCCCCTCAGTTTCGTTTGCTATGTTACAAGATATGATTTCAGCCAGTGGCGTAACAAACGCCATAGCGACCCTAGCGGCCGCTATGGGGCCCAGGCACAGGGGGGCCCGGCCAGGGCATCCCTCCGATGCCGTGTGGGCCGCCTTGGTCGCTATGGCATGTAAGGGTGCTGGCTGTCACTGACACAGCTCAGCAGCGGCGATTCCCCTCACAGCCGCTGCGGAGCTGTGTCAGTGACAGCCAACAGCTACGGCAGAAGAGGCCAGCGCTCGCAGTGAAGGAGGAGGCGGGGCACGCCTAAGAGCAACCCCGCCTCCTCTTACATCACTGGCCAGCAACCTAAGAGCAGGTGGGGCCAGTGATGTAAGAGGAGGCGGGGCCCATCGATAGAAGAGGTGGCGGGGGCCCGGGGGCGGAAGAGGAGGCGGGGCCCGGCGACTTATGGGGCCCTGTGATTTCTAGTTACGCCCCTGATTTCAGCTACTGACTCTGTTTGCCTTGACTCTTATGTATCCGTATTGTTTAAATTAGCGTTTTCACTGGATTTTTGGGGGCTTTTCTGATATATGAACTGGTCTCCAAAAATCGTTTTGTTCATTCCGGTCTTCTGCATTCTGATGTGCGTTAGTCTGCCTCTGTTGTCTATATTTACTTTAGACGTTCAAAGATGGATCAGGTGGGTAGGGGCAGGTGGTTGTCCATGCATGCTTTAAGTGATGGTTGTTGTCAGTGGCGTAACAATCACCATAGCGACCCAGGCGGCCGCTATGGGGACATCAGTGCTGACAGGTAAGAGGGCTTGACCGCCTGCCTGAGACCCTGCAGAGCCCACCATAGATAGTCTATGGTGGGCTCTGCAGGGTCACCCTCAAGTGGGCTGTTTGGGTTATAAGGTGGGCGTAACTAGAAATCACAGGGCCCCATACAACATTTTGCTATGGGGCCCTGTGATTTCTAGTTATGCCCCTGGTTGTTGTTGTCCTTTTTGGCAGTGCGGCCTTCTTCTTTGTCCTTTTTAGTACATGCTGACGACTCTCCTCTCACTTCCTTCCAATTTACAGCTGTTTTTATGAAATGTTTGACTGTTTTGGGTTTACAGGGCTTACATTTGTCTGCACATTCCTTCCGCATTGGGGCTGCAACTGAAGGTCAGGAATCCATTCAGCGCATTGGCCGGTGGGATTCTGGGCGTTTTCGCCTTTATGTTCATCCTGCTTTGTCAATTTATTGATTACTAACGTTTTTTCTTTCAGGTTCACCCAAAATTGTCTGGATTGTAGGCCACTCTTATGTTTTTTGAGCACAGCAGCGAGCATTATCCAGGGTGTATTCTGCTAATCTTACGCTACCTACAGACATTTTCAGCGTTTACTGGTTCGGAAGTAGAGGTATGCGTTGGGATAGTCTTATGTAGCGCTTATCTTCCTTGTCGCTGGAGTGGCCCGCTCCTGATATCCTCATCATTCATTTGGGTGGCAAATGAATGATGGTCACTATAGAACCTTGGAACTTTTAAACAAAATGAAGTCGGATTTTGCTACTATTAGAACTCTTTTTCCTTCTACATAGTTACATAGTATTTGAGGTTGAATAAAGACATTAGTCCATCAAGTCCAACCTATAGGATCTCATTCTAGGAGTACCTGTACCCCTGTATATTACGGTCCCTTAAACAGCCAGTTCTCCATCCACGCAAAACACTACTGTTTTTTGTTTTTTTCGGAAATGGTCCCTCGGTTGTTGTGGTGCCAACCTCATCTTGCTTTCTTAAATGTCATCCTAAAAAGAGTAAATCGGGCAGTTTGTAAATATGTTTTATCCTAAGGTGGTGTGTCTTTTAGACATTGTGAATTAGAGGGCAATGTTTTTGGTTTGTTCCGTGATGATCTGGTGCACCTGTCCACCATCGGGAATGATATTTTTAATTCAGGGCTTCAGTCTACGATTGAGGCGGCCGCGGCTGTGGGGGTGCCAGGTTGTTAACCTGGCTGGTGGGGTATTGTCGCCCACATATGTGGGTGGGCAGTGTTTAATGTTATATTGGACTGGTGTGATGAGTATGGCTCGAGTCTGGGTGACTGAGCTGATTTATGTTTGAAGTTCTAATTGGTTTTAAAAGTTTATGTGTGTATATATTTTATGGTTGAAGTTTAAAGAGTGTTGTTGAATGTAAATAAATAATCTATATTTTGCTTTTAACCCCAATAAAGGTCCGCGGCCAATTTTTCCCACTAATACCGTTGTATAGTCTCCATTTATTTTGTTATATAATTTGAATGTATTTATAGGTTTGTGGGTGCTGTGGAGTCTACAATCCCATGGCGCCATTGGAAGCCGCACACACCGCGAGCTGAGCCACAGCCAGGGAAGGTAAGAAGCTTGCTGCCATTGCCACCTCCCCCCCGCCCCCCCCTTGCAACCTACAAGTATTTAAGCAGCACAGGACATCGCCCCAGCACGAACCAGGGAGATTTACTCCCAACAACAGCGTCTTCTACCAGGAGAGACGGCTGTTGGAAATGCTGGGGGGGGGGTCTTCTTAAAGTGCTGTCACCAGAAAGAGTCTTGTCTTGAGCAAGACAGAAAACAGAACACAAGGGGAGTGCTGATACAAGTGGGCTTTTATTAGCTAGGAAAGGGTTGTCCTGGGTGGGATCAGAGGCGGAGCTGACCCATGGCCATGATCCTGGCATGAGGAGGCCAGGAAACTGGGGCCTTCCAGAAACAGACATATTTATTCTGAAACCATGTGACACAGGTGCAATGGCATACCTAGAGTATTGAGTATTTGATACCCAAAGCTGATTATTCTTAAAGTGATTTGACAGCAAACAATGTCAATCCTGACAATGCAAGGGCCCCAAATGGACAATTGTATATACAACAAACTGCCATTCATGACAATACACGGACAACAAACTGCCATTCGTGACAATACGCGGACAACAAACTGCCATTCATGACAATATGCGGACAACAAACTGCCATTCGTGACAATACGCGGACAACAAACTGCCATTCATGACAATATGCGGACAACAAACTGCCATTCGTGACAATACGCGGACAACAAACTGCCATTCATGACAATATGCGGACAACAAACTGCCATTCGTGACAATACGCGGACAACAAACTGCCATTCATGACAATATGCGGACAACAAACTGCCATTCGTGACAATACGCGGACAACAAACTGCCATTCATGACAATATGCGGACAACAAACTGCCATTCGTGACAATACGCGGACAACAAACTGCCATTCATGACAATATGCGGACAACAAACTGCCATTCGTGACAATACGCGGACAACAAACTGCCATTCATGACAATATGCGGACAACAAACTGCCATTCGTGACAATACGCGGACAACAAACTGCCATTCATGACAATATGCGGACAACAAACTGCCATTCGTGACAATACGCGGACAACAAACTGCCATTCATGACAATATGCGGACAACAAACTGCCATTCGTGACAATACGCGGACAACAAACTGCCATTCATGACAATATGCGGACAACAAACTGCCATTCGTGACAATACGCGGACAACAAACTGCCATTCATGACAATATGCGGACAACAAACTGCCATTCGTGACAATACGCGGACAACAAACTGCCATTCATGACAATATGCGGACAACAAACTGCCATTCGTGACAATACGCGGACAACAAACTGCCATTCATGACAATATGCGGACAACAAACTGCCATTCGTGACAATACGCGGACAACAAACTGCCATTCATGACAATATGCGGACAACAAACTGCCATTCGTGACAATACGCGGACAACAAACTGCCATTCATGACAATATGCGGACAACAAACTGCCATTCGTGACAATACGCGGACAACAAACTGCCATTCATGACAATATGCGGACAACAAACTGCCATTCGTGACAATACGCGGACAACAAACTGCCATTCATGACAATATGCGGACAACAAACTGCCATTCGTGACAATACGCGGACAACAAACTGCCATTCATGACAATATGCGGACAACAAACTGCCATTCGTGACAATACGCGGACAACAAACTGCCATTCATGACAATATGCGGACAACAAACTGCCATTCGTGACAATACGCGGACAACAAACTGCCATTCATGACAATATGCGGACAACAAACTGCCATTCGTGACAATACGCGGACAACAAACTGCCATTCATGACAATATGCGGACAACAAACTGCCATTCGTGACAATACGCGGACAACAAACTGCCATTCATGACAATATGCGGACAACAAACTGCCATTCGTGACAATACGCGGACAACAAACTGCCATTCATGACAATATGCGGACAACAAACTGCCATTCGTGACAATACGCGGACAACAAACTGCCATTCATGACAATATGCGGACAACAAACTGCCATTCGTGACAATACGCGGACAACAAACTGCCATTCATGACAATATGCGGACAACAAACTGCCATTCGTGACAATACGCGGACAACAAACTGCCATTCATGACAATATGCGGACAACAAACTGCCATTCGTGACAATACGCGGACAACAAACTGCCATTCATGACAATATGCGGACAACAAACTGCCATTCGTGACAATACGCGGACAACAAACTGCCATTCATGACAATATGCGGACAACAAACTGCCATTCGTGACAATACGCGGACAACAAACTGCCATTCATGACAATATGCGGACAACAAACTGCCATTCGTGACAATACGCGGACAACAAACTGCCATTCATGACAATATGCGGACAACAAACTGCCATTCGTGACAATACGCGGACAACAAACTGCCATTCATGACAATATGCGGACAACAAACTGCCATTCGTGACAATACGCGGACAACAAACTGCCATTCATGACAATATGCGGACAACAAACTGCCATTCGTGACAATACGCGGACAACAAACTGCCATTCATGACAATATGCGGACAACAAACTGCCATTCGTGACAATACGCGGACAACAAACTGCCATTCATGACAATATGCGGACAACAAACTGCCATTCGTGACAATACGCGGACAACAAACTGCCATTCATGACAATATGCGGACAACAAACTGCCATTCGTGACAATACGCGGACAACAAACTGCCATTCATGACAATATGCGGACAACAAACTGCCATTCGTGACAATACGCGGACAACAAACTGCCATTCATGACAATATGCGGACAACAAACTGCCATTCGTGACAATACGCGGACAACAAACTGCCATTCATGACAATATGCGGACAACAAACTGCCATTCGTGACAATACGCGGACAACAAACTGCCATTCATGACAATATGCGGACAACAAACTGCCATTCGTGACAATACGCGGACAACAAACTGCCATTCATGACAATATGCGGACAACAAACTGCCATTCGTGACAATACGCGGACAACAAACTGCCATTCATGACAATATGCGGACAACAAACTGCCATTCGTGACAATACGCGGACAACAAACTGCCATTCATGACAATATGCGGACAACAAACTGCCATTCGTGACAATACGCGGACAACAAACTGCCATTCATGACAATATGCGGACAACAAACTGCCATTCGTGACAATACGCGGACAACAAACTGCCATTCATGACAATATGCGGACAACAAACTGCCATTCGTGACAATACGCGGACAACAAACTGCCATTCATGACAATATGCGGACAACAAACTGCCATTCGTGACAATACGCGGACAACAAACTGCCATTCATGACAATATGCGGACAACAAACTGCCATTCGTGACAATACGCGGACAACAAACTGCCATTCATGACAATATGCGGACAACAAACTGCCATTCGTGACAATACGCGGACAACAAACTGCCATTCATGACAATATGCGGACAACAAACTGCCATTCGTGACAATACGCGGACAACAAACTGCCATTCATGACAATATGCGGACAACAAACTGCCATTCGTGACAATACGCGGACAACAAACTGCCATTCATGACAATATGCGGACAACAAACTGCCATTCGTGACAATACGCGGACAACAAACTGCCATTCGTGACAATACACGGACAACAAACAGGCAACTGTGTGAAAAAAGACATAGATTCTATCTATCTATCTATCTATCTATCTATCTATCTATCTATCTATCTATCTATCTATCTATCTATCTATCTATCTATCTATCAGTCTGAGCTAGGAACATAGGGACAGCAATGAGCTGTTTATATACTGTATATATCTTTTTAAACAATTCTTTTGAGGTTCAAAGTTCTGGGGCTTTCCTGAAGACTATAAAATTCAGCTTTGTTTCCTCAACCTCTATTATACGGGAGCTGTGCAGTGACATTGAACTAGAATACTGAAGGTTTACTGTGAAGGTTCTCATTTATCCAGGTTATGGTCTAGCTAGTAATAAGTGGTCACACTCAGCTGGACTTGTTCTGTAATGTTGAAGACAATTCACAGCTTACCCAAGCCACTTCTTCAGTTCTGAGTGTCAGAAACATTCCTTTTATAGCCACATGGGTAACTCCATCCCCTTAATCCAATCACCATAGAATGTGTCAGATGATGATTGTCCAAGGACATGATTGGAGGTATCACAGCTGCAATCTCAGATCCCACCACTGCCACCAGAATGTGGCGATTGCACTCTCAGCCTCACCCCATACAGAGTCTTTCCAGCTCGTAGGACAACAATCTAAGCATCAGCAAACTCAGTGATCATTACTGAGGTCAGTTAACTCCACTGTTAGCCCTTTACGCAAACAATATGTTTGCGTAACACCACGTGTTTTAATGAAAACATGCACCATTAACAGCATCTGCTGTAGCAGTTCTGAATATTAAAGTGGGTGTGGTGGCGTATATCAATTGTTTCGGAGGAGCCATAAGTTTCACTGCAAGCACGGGGTCCGAAGGACAAGGGCATCAATGACTTCCATGATGCTATGGCTGGGCAGTCTACTTTTCATAAGGCCTATCACTGGACATGCAAGGCATGCTTAACTTGGTGTAAGCCTCGATGATTCCTCCTCAGGGGGCTTCTTTGTGGAATGAATGATCCTCTGCAGCTGGGGCGGGACCAGCGTTTGGTTCTTAGCTATTATGGGTCAATTTTTTGCCCTATCTATTTTGTTTTGGCGGCTGTTGCCCTCTCAATCTTTGATTATATCCTTAGTACCAAGGATCTCTCATGTAGCTCCCCTTTGTGACTCAGTGGGAACTGAATTTGGTTCCCTCTGTACTTCAAAAACCCCTTTGAACCCATTAGAGAATTAATCTCCCTACTTTCACTCACAGGGTGATTTTCTGGTAGCCATTACTTCGGTGAGCCAAGTTTTGAACTGGCAGCCTTATATCCAGTAAGGACCTCTTTCTGTTTTTACATAAAGGGAATGTGGTGTTGAGGCCCAGGTATTACTCTTGTCTGCCTTTCACCTCAACCAGAGGTCCTCCCCTCTGTCAGGCTCTATTTCATCAGAGGAATATGCCTTCCACTGTCTGGAGATGGTTCATGCTCTAAGAGTCTATACCTCAGTTTTTGTTTCTTTCAGAAGGACTATTTCTCTCTTCCATTCCTGATGGACCCTGTTCTGGTGTCCCGGCTTCCTCTTCCACCTTCTCAAGATAACTTAAGCAGGCCATTATCCAAGCTTTTGATATATAAATTATGTTCTACTCTTTCCTTTGAAGATGCATTCTACTGCATCTGTGGGTGCTTCCTGGGCTTTCAACATCGGGCAACTGTTTTCAGTCGTTTACTAAGTTCCACCCGATGGATTTTTCCTCCTCCTTCGAAGCCAACTTTAAGTATAAGATCCTTCCAGCAGACTCTTTGAACTGTAGAAAGTCCCCACTTGCTATTGTTGTAGATTGTTGTAGTGTTTTGGGTTTGTTAGTGATTGTTTTCTATATTGCCCAATCAGTAGTTGTGCTACTTTAAAGATATCGGTAGGGTTATCTACTTGCTTGATGCGCCTCTAGATCAATGAGTGCATAATTGCAAGTGAAAGAGTCATTTAGGCCATCAGAAAGGCTATTCCTTATTCCTCAGGCCGCAATTGATTTGTAGTTCCTAAAGTTAATTTAAAGAACCTACAGGAATAATCACTGCACATTCAACATTTTAGCATGTTCAGGGTTCCTGACAGAGTCAATAGGCAGGACAACCAGCTGATCCTCTTAGGTAATGTTCCAGTAACATTTCTAGGGAACCAGTACTGATTTTGGCAGGAAGATTGTAGCTTCATCAGTTCCCTTATAAACAATACCTGTTTGATCATTTCCTCCCTGGTAGCTAGTTTTGGTCTACTATAATATATCATGTTGGCACCAGGAAAATGGAAAATTCATCATTCATTCATCATACTTACCCATAATTTTCCTTTCCTGGTGACCAATTCTTGGCAGCATATTGGACCCATCCAGTTCGTTCGTTCCAGTTTGTTCCTAGCGTTTTACCGAGAATGCACTGTGCTGTGGGTTTAAACACCTCTGGTCCTGTGGGCAAAATTGGTGGGGCTGCTGCCACATGTATGCTGCCATGGATTGCTATCAGGAAAGGAAAATTATGGGTAAATGTGATTTAATTCCCCTTTTTTTGTTATGGGAAACCTACTGGAAAATTTCCCCTCTATTTGTGTTCTGGAGACAATTCAAGATTCTGGATTTACCCTCCATTTTTTTTACACTCATTTTCATTCCTGGTGACATTGGTATTTAGGACAATTACAGTAAATCTCGCTAACATGGGGCACAGACAGCAACATCATACCACCAGGGCCAGGTTGGGGAAGACGTGGGGCCTAAATTATAGAGCCATGGTGTTTTTTCTATGTATTGTAATAGTTTGGGGGATATAGCACAATGGTAAGCGCTAAGTGACCACTCCTGAAGCCGACTTTAACATAAAAGGACAGTCTTTATTCAGCATAAATTAAGCATAACAGTTCATTCAGGAGTCTCATCAAGACATTGTGGTTGGTCACACCGACATCTGTCTGTCCCTTATACTCCCCGTGTGATAGTCCCAGGACGTATTTCTCTGTGAATACAGTCCTCAGCACTGCTCAGCAGCTTTCCTCAGCTCCAAGCGATTCAGTATCCTCCCTTCGTGGGTCACTGTGCCTCTCTGTCTCCCCGACAGGTATCTCAGGGTCACCAACCCTTTGGACCTCTCCATCCTTCCTTGTTGTGTCCCTTGTGCTCACGCACGCAGCAGGGTCTGCCTGTAGCCGTGTGCCTACAGCACACCCACAACTCTCCTCTAAAGCACTGGGCTGGCTTCCTAATAAAGCTGCTCTCAGCCACCTGATCAGCTCCACCTGGCCACTGGCAACACCTGGCCCCAGGACTGGAGATCCATTCCCACTATAGTATGGAAAACGTGGAAGGAACTGAACAGCCAGTTCCTCCTCTCCAAAGGTATTCACATTGTGGAACCTCTCAGCCCCTCTGGCTGAGAGTCCTGGGCGCCAAAGTTGCCATACTACACCGTGGCATTGCCACGCACTGCCACAGTATATATAAATTAAGTTGTAGTTTTAGGGCAGGTAGAGTTGAGAATTATTGAGAAGGGGGATTTTATTTCCCCAAAATGTTGTCTTCCTGTTCCACCTCCATCTGTTACCACTTGTCCTTGTGCTATTTACTTTGTGCATAATAAGTATACTTTCATGTACTCGAATTTTACAATTTTTGGCTTGTTTGCCTCCAAATTTTTATACAGTATAAGTGTGTGTTTTATCCAGCATCCATGTTCTGGTTCCTTTTATGAAGGCATGCGTCCCGCCTATTCACTATGAAAGCAAAGAATATGTTGCCTTAATGATAAAACATCTTTACAGCACGTATGACTTGATGACATATAGTAGATCAGTGGGAGTAATGACCTCATTAGAGATTAAATGAGAACAGTAATAAACTAAGACGTAACTATTGGTGCAGGGTGGACAGCTGCTCTAAGGCCCATGAATTTAGGGGACCCAGTCATGAATTATGTTTAGTTTTAATTGCCATTGGTTTATACACATGGAAGTATGTAGCATTTATGTTTTCTCCACATCCTTCAAGCAGAACTGCGGTCTATATGTTATACTTCTCACCCTGCATGCTGTGCAGCTTTCTTCCTTTATGTCTGAGGTTTTCCAACATAAAAATGAGAAATAATCAAGTCACATGACCACCCTTGGTCTTTGAATCTTGCTCTAGATTAGCCTGTGGAAAGAGCCAGCACAATGCTGTGGTAATGCCAACTTAATCTTGATTGACATTTAGTAGATATCATAGTAACATAGCATTTGAGGTTGAATAAAGACATACGTCCATCAAGTCCAAACTATTGCGTGCATGCATATGGTTCTGCTGATGTGTGCGTATGTATAAGTCCCTGTGTCATCTCATTCTTAAGAGTACCTGTACCCCTGTATATTACGGTCCCTCAGAAAATCGCCCAAAAGCTTCTTGAATGATTCCTTACTCGTAGCTGAAATCACTGCATGTGGCAACGAGTTCCAGACCCTAACCGCTCTAACTGGGAAAAACCCCTTCGCCCCTTGTGCTGAAATTTATTTTCCACCAATTTTTGGTGGTGGCCTCTAGTCTTTGTTATGGAGTTAATCGTAAAGAGTCTGTGGCTAATGTTGCTATCACCATTGAACATCTTGTACATGAAAATCATGTCCCCCCTTAATCTCATTACTTCCAACGTGAACATATTTAAATTTAGTAGCCTTGTCTCATAGCTCTGGTCCTCCATCTCCCTAATGAGGTTGGTTGCCCTCCGCTGGACTCTTTCCAGCTCAAGGACATCCTTTCTGTGGGCTGGTGACCAAAACTGGACCGCATACTCCAGATGAGGCCGAACCAGTGATGTGTAAAGTGGCAAAATTATTATAGACTTGTCCCTGCAGAACATTCCCTTCTTAATACAGGACAGGACTCTACTTGCTTTGCTTACAGCAGCCTGGCACTGCGAGCTATTATACAGTCTGTTGTCTACAATGACCCCCAAATCTTTTTCTATTTCTGACTTCCCCAGTGGCATACCCATAATTGTATAGCCCATTTGCCTATTTTTAATCCCAAAGTGCATTACTTTGCATTTATCGACATTAAACCTCATCTGCCATATATTTGCCCACTCCCCTATTTTATCCAGGTCCTTCTGCAATGTTATACTATCTAGGTCCGTTCTATTACCCTCCCGATTTTGGTGTCATCAGCAAACACTGAAACATTGCTATTCACACCCTCCCCGATGTTGTTAATAAACAGGTTGAATAGCATGGGTCCCAGCACAGAACCCTGAGGCACCCCGCTCATGACCCTAGCCCAGTCTGAAGAGACGCCATTTATCGATACTCTCTGTACACATTCTTTTAGCCAGTTCTCTATCCATGTACACACCATTCGATCTATGCCCATGAATCTCAGCTTGTGTAGTAAGCGTTTATGTGGTACCGTATCAAAAGCCTTTGAGAAATCCAGATATACCACATCCACCGGCCTCCCTCCATCCAGATCTCTATTTACCCCCTCGTAAAAAGTTAGCAGGTTAGTCTGGCAGGAACGGTCCTTGCTAAACCCATGCTGATTATCATTTACTATGCCATTATCCAGAACAAATTCTACTAAATAGTCCTTAATCATTCCCTCTAACAGTTTGCAAACTACCGATGTAAGACTAACTGGTCTGTAGTTCCCAGATTGGCATTTTGCCCCCTTTTTAAATATTGGTACTACCATAGCTTTCCGCCAATCACTGGGAACTCTACCAGTCATTAAAGAGTCCTTAAAAATGAGAAATAATGGTCTTGTTATTGTGACGATAAGGGGGTCTGAGTCTGAATATTAAAAATAGAATTTGTTTGTTCCCCCAGTTCAGAGCACCTGCAGGCCTTCATTTAGTGATGTGACAGGCCCCCACCACATTCCACATTCCACATAAGAGATGCTCTGGCTGTGATCTTTTATTGCCCAGTCTGAGTGGAATTCAAACATATCTCTGTAAGCTTTTATGGCGGTCATGGCCGTCGTTAATAAAAGGCATGGCACTAGGCCCTCCATATACTTTCTTATGTATATTAAACCTGTCTTTTTCCTGAGTGTATACTGAGGAGAAAAAAGTATTCAACGCCTCAGCCCTCTCCTTGTCATTTGTGACTAACTTCCCGTTTCATATCTGCATAGACACAATCAGTACCATGCTGGAACAAGCAGAAACATATCTGCATAGACACAATCAGTACCATGCTGGAACAAGCAGAAACATATCTGCATAGACACAATCAGTACCATGCTGGAACAAGCAGAAACATATCTGTAAAGACACAATCAGTACCATGCTGGAACAAGCAGAAACATATCTGTAAAGACACAATCAGTACCATGCTGGAACAAGCAGAAACATATCTGCAGAGACACAACCGGTACCATGCTGGAACACACAGAAACATATCCAAAAAGACACAATCAGTACCATGCTGGAGGAGCAGAAACACAGGCACTACAACACAATCAGTGCCATGCTGGACCAAGCAAAACATATCTGCAGAGACACAATCATTATAATGTCATTGATCAACGGATCAACTGAAAAATGCTCCGGTGTCAGTAGAAGGAAAAAATACCCCAATGTTAGTGATCATTAGCAGGGAAAATGCCTCAATGTCAGTGGTAGCCTGGAATCAGTGGTTGCTCTGGTGTCGGTGGTGGGCTTGCTGGAGCAATGCCCAGTGCTGAAACTCTCAGCATTCCAGAACAAGGTGCCCACAGATTCCAGGGCCCTTGAAAATTTTCTGTGCTGCCCTATGCCACAGGCTAAGTGGCTTAGGGACAAATGCAGCCCTGCTTGTAAAGACAGGTAAACGCATGTAAAGACAAAGGCAAAACACAAAGAGCAGAGGACATATACACTTCTACTCTGTTACTTCCTACAGCATTTTTCTAGCAATACACATGTTTGCGTCCATGTACCTCACGGGCAAATATTTTGCTTGTAGACGTACCATTTCTTATGACCTTAACATTAAACTTCATACTTCACGTGAATCAATAAGGTACATGCCAGCACTGCCAAACTACATTATTTTAAACTAAATTTACCTTTTGCTTGCCACAAATAGAAAACCTAAAGTCTAGGAAAAGATCACATGATCTCTGTCTAAGGCATTGTGGAAGTTTCAAGTCATTAGAGACGGCATTCTAATGTTTCTGCCACATATCCTCTGTATGTTAAACCAGCAATATAACAGGAGATGAGGAAAAGTGACAGGGCCAAAGAGAAGGTCATTTTGGAGCCGTGGAATTGTTCTATCTGTCAGGGTGCACATGTGAAGCTTTTGTACATCTGTCTCTATTGAATCTCACACAAAGCAGGCAGCCTTAGAGGGATCCCTCACCATACACACATCACATCATGGCCGGTTCTCTGCGTGAATGCTAATTATAGAAAGTAGAGGTCAATGTGCGCAATTCTTTTTACCTAATCTGAAGTGAAATGGGTTTATGAGATAACGGGATTGTGAATCAGCACTGTACGTGCTCAGCAGTCAGGGCCAGATTCCTGTGTTTCCGTGTTTTATCCCGGATAAGTGGTAGTAAATCTACTGACGCTGCACGAAGTTGGGGCAAACGTACGCACAGACTGCGCCACCATACTGTGCCATTAATAATAATAATAATAATAAGACATTATGTACAATGTACCTTCTTATGTGTAATGTATCTTCTTATGTACAATGTACCTTCCTATGTACAATGTATCTTCTTATGTATAATGTATCTTCCTATGTACAATGTACCTTCCTATGTACAATGTATCTTCCTATGTACAATGTACCTTCCTATGTACAATGTATCTTCCTATGTACAATGTATCTTCCTATGTACAATGTACCTTCCTATGTACAATGTCTCTTCCTATGTACAATGTCTCTTCCTATGTACAATGTCTCTACCTATGTACAATGTCTCTTCCTATGTATAATATACTGTATCTTCCTATGTATAATGTCTCTTCCTATGTATGTAAAATGTATCTTCTTATATATAATGTATCTTCCTATATATAATATATCTTCCTATGTATAATATATCTTTCTATGTACAATGTACCTTCCTTCCTATATATAATGTACCTTCCCATGTATAATGTACCTTCCTATGTATAAAGTATCTTCATATGTGTAATTATGTGAATGTAAATATGTCATTGTTACACCCCATTCAACCTTGCAGTGCCCAGAGCATGCTAATAGGAGGGGAGAGCAAAGTGACTAAGAAATTAACCCATCAGTCTGATACTTCTTCTTTGACTGTGCAGTCAAAGGCGGGGGGGGGGGGGCCTAAATGGGGCAAGACCTGTAAGTGTAATTAACTGCAGCAGAGAAAAATCAGGTCTCTTGCCCTTCCGGGTAGTGCTGTGCTGCATGGCAGAGCTTGTAAATCTCGGGACTGGATGGACAGACATGCAAATCATTTTGCAGGTAGACCACTTCTATATATGTATTTCATCTTTGTTTTAATAGCTGAATTTGACTTGATATCAGCTGCTTGTAATTCCCTGTGCAGCAGCGCTCAGAGAGGGGGGTCTGGAAGCAGCTCAAGGTGCCAAACATTTGTGCTGCAGTGCAAAGAGCATGCTAATAGGAGGAGAGAGCAAAGTGATCAAGAGATAAGCCCATCAGTCTGCAGCTTCTTCTTTCACTCTCCAGTCACAGCATGGGGAAGGGACAAGACCTATAAGTGTAATTTACCCTGCAGTGCCCAGAGCATGCTAATAGGAGGGAGTGCAAAGTGACCAATAAATGAGCCCATTAGTCTGCTGAAAAATAAGGTCTCCTGCCCTGCCAGACAGAGCTGTGCCTCAGGACTGGATGGACAGACTGGATGGACAGACATGCAAATCATTTGACAATATGTGTATTTTGCTGTTTGTCAGCTTAATGCTGTCCTTCCTACAGGTTACCTTGAGCATTCTTTGTGTATCTGAGGCTGGAGCTGGCAGAAATGATAAGGTGAAGTCTCTGCGTTGAGATAAGACAATGCAATAGATAGCCAGTGAGTGTTTGTGTGTGAGGAAGCCGTATCCATAGAGTGGAACATTTCCCTATCATTCCCATCGGCAATAACAGAATTCCTGGAACTGATAAGAGTCACCCCACATAGCGTCATCTTCCCAGACGGCCAATAACGTCTCCAAGATCGGAAAGCCTCATTGATTCCCCGCCCCGATCTGACACATCATAAAGAAAGGGCGAGCAATGCTGAGTAACAGTTCTTAAGGAAGGATGGTTTCTATTGACAATGTTGGTACTCGGTGCGGTGGTACCGACAATTGCACATAAAGAGCAATCAATAGCAGAAAGATGTCACCGGCCTTGACCTACAGCGCAATTCTTTATTACTAGAATTAATTTCACCTATAAGTATGACCAGCGAACGCGCGTCTATATCATTCATCAAATGTAACTGTGATATCCACAATGAAAGAATCCGAAAATCACACATCGTCCATCCAAATGTGTTCATCAACTCTTCTGCCAGTTTTTGCCCTTTTTTGCACACATGTTAAAATACAAATTTTAGGCCTGAAGATTACAGAAACCCCCCAGAATTCTATATTCCCTGAAAGCCGAGGCCATGGAGAATACAATGACGGCATTGAATATTAGCGCAGCTGTTTATCAAACCCAAAGTGTATAAAATACACCTAAAGTGACACTAAACTCAGCAGTTTAAGTAGTATTAAAGTCACTTTTTTTTTATTTTTACACATATCTACTGCTAGCAAGCAGCAGATATATGCAAAAACATCAAAATTAGGGATGCACCGTTTTTTTGGTATTCAGTACGAGTACCGATATTTTGCTTTCGGTGTTCGCCGATACTGAGTACCAACCGTTGCTTCCGCCGGCATGGAGCCGGCTTCCCTGGCAATCAGGAAGCCGTACGGTGGGTAATGACATGCCGGCTCGATTGTGATTGGCCAGGAAACCGGCTTCCCAGCCAATCAGCATCGAGCCAGCTTCCCGGCCAATCAGGAAGCCTGGCGACGAGTAAAAATTTACTTTTTTATTTATTTTAATTAGGGATGCATTGATACTAGTATCAGTATCGGTGCCAAATACTGATGCTCGCCCAAATGCTCCGATACCTTTCTCAGATACTGGAACTTCCGGTCAGAGGACAGTGCCATAGGGGAAGATAGAGCCGGCTTCCCGGGTAATCAGGAAGCCGGGTGGTGAGTAATGACCTGCCTCCAGGCTTCCTATATGCAAAATAGCATATTCATAGGGGAAGATAGAGCCGGCTTCCCGGGTAATCAGGAAGCCGGGTGGCGAGTAATGACCTGCCTCCAGGCTTCCTGATTGGCGGGGAAGCCGGCTCCATGCTGATTGGCTGGGAAACTGGCTTCCCAGCCAATCACCAAGGAGCTGGCTGTTTGGCCGGCTAGATGCTGATTGGCTGGGAAGCCGGGTTCCCAGCCAATGAGCATGCAGCCGCCTTCCCCGCCTATCAGGAAGCCGGGAGGCGGGTCATTACTCGCTGCCCAGCTTCCCGATTACCTGGGAAGCCAGCTCTATCTTCCCCTACGGTAGTGCCGGTCGGAGGAAATCTTCCTCTCACCGATATTACCGAGTGGCCATGCAGGATGATGGGGCAAGCGCATGCGTAGTAAAGATTATTGGAAGGGAGAAGAGGACAGACACAGTGGAGGTGAATGCACGCAGTCATGAGCGTGCACGTCGGACAGACACTGTGGGACCTGAGGAGTCTGCGCTGGATCAGAGACCAGCACCAGCGCTGGAGGGACTCTTGAAAACTAGTGTAAAGAAGAAGATAATCGGATCAAGAGGTATCACTCAAGGTGAGCCCTTAAAGCAGCATTGGGGAAGGTGGGGGTATCTTTAATGTGACTGTAAATCTTAAAAATACATTGAGGCACACTAACTAACTAATGACAAAAATGTATCTTATTTGTGTATCACTCAGCTGTAGATCCTCCAATCATCTCTGAATTGGTGCTGATACTGTCCTTCCTTCTGGAGGGGGGCTACTTTTGTTCCCCATGGTCCCTGTGTGTGTTGTAAAGTAGTCACCGCTCCAAGCTCGCTCCCGGGATGGACTACATGAGCAAAACTAAACGTGAGATTGTAGATCATCATAGAAATGTGACATAGGAAACACAGTCAGGTAGGAGAGGGGAGCAGTGACAGGCTGCAGAGACATAGTCACATAGAAGAGGGGAGCAGTGAAATCATGCAGAAGAAAGGGGAGGGGTAAGAGGCTGCAGAGACAAGGCAACAAAGAAAAAGCTGGGTCAGACTCAAGTATAGTTCAGAGTCTTTAGACCCATACTTGAGAGGGGAGAAGTCTTCAGTGTTACCAAAAACTATATTGAGGTTTGTATGGTCTGCCAAAAAATATGGCTGTTCTTTGTTGTGCATGCTTAAAGTTTTAGTAACCCCTGTGTGCTGATGTGGGCATTAATGCTTCTCATATTCCTATAATGGGAATATATAAATAGCACAGTAGGCATCAAGAGTGGCATGGTGCACAGTTATGCTTGTGTAGACATTGTATGTCTCATAGTGTAGGTTCTAGGAATTACCTTGGCTGTGTTCCTTAATGGCAAGGAGCCAATGTAGTTCTATGCTCGAGTCATTGGGCCATGTCCTATCAGCTCTTGAGCTCTGCACCCTGAGATAATCTGATGGGATCTGTTATTGGGTTCAAATACCAAGGACATGGGATGGTACACCTCATTGACACCCATCATACCATACAATAAATTTAAATAAAGTAAAACACAACGATTGTGGAATAACTATAGGCCGCGGCCCCTCTATTGGGTTTTAATCAATTTAACCAATAAATAGACTTTAACCTTTATTACCAAACAGAACCATTGTTAACCATTAACAGACCAGCATGCTTAGTCATCAAGACTCAAGCAGCAATAACTTACACCAACCAAATTACTGTTTACCAACCACTGTCCACCCACAAAGTGGCCCCACCACCGCGGTCTGGACAATCATATTTTGCAAACCAGCACCGATAAATGGTAATACCAATGTCTAAGAAAAGGTACGAAAAAACCTTGAATTACACCCTCCAGTCCACAATGGCGAAGCAAGAACCACCGCCACTGAGCAGAGAATGCCACACAAATCAATAAACATTGTATTGTAACCTTATTAAAAAATGAAGACCAGGCTTAGAAAAAGCCACAACAACTCTGGCACCAGTTCAGACAAAAACAACCGAGATTTTGGTCAAAAGCAACGTTGAGTGGAACCCTCACTTAGAACAAAATAGCATATTCAATAACCAGCTTCCCCCAAAACATACCCATTATGCATCACCGGAGAACAAGATTCCCTGCACCAGGTCATCCTATGGCTTACTGGCAAGCCCAGAAAACATGAATGCCTGACTAGGTATACTATACCATTTTCTTTGAACCAATAACAAAAGGAAGACATGCAACAGTGCAAATAGAAGGATGGATATAATCTAGCAGACTCCCATCTACCCAGACACCGTATACAGGCCTGATACATTCCCAACTCAGCAGTTACTGCAAAAAGTCAAGAAAAGTGAACCAATATTTTGCAAAGCTAAGGCCTAAATGAATCAATGGGTATGTGTTCGCTCACTTCCCGATCTACTGAGCCGACCTGTGACAGTCTCATTGTCACAGGTCGGCTAGAACTATGAGGTGAGTGAAAAGCACTCACCTCATAGTTCTCCTTTAACTGCATAAATACCCCCCAGTCAGGGGGCGTGGCGGTGCATTGTATTCAATAAAACCACTTCCACGCCCGCCCGCAGTACAATTGAACGCCTCGCAAAACTTTGCCAGCGTTCCGTTCCACTGCAAACACAAAAAATATGCAACGCAAAGTTTTGCGAGGCGTTCAATTGTACTGCGGGCGGGCGTGGAAGTGGTTTTATTGAATACAATGCACCGCCACGCCCCCTCTCGCCCCAAAACGCGGGGGGAAGATTCACAGTGATCGTGGTGCGTTTTAGCAGCTACCGCTCTGGAACGCACACGCTTTCGGGGTGAACAAGGCCTAACTGCAAACGCAAAAAATAGGGCAAGCATTGAATGAAATGCACCGCCACGCCCCCTCTCGCCCCAAAACGCGGGGGGAAGATTCACAGTGATCGTGGTGCGTTTTAGCAGCTACCGCTCTGGAACGCACACGCTTTCGATGTGAACAAGCCCTAAAAGCAAGCAGCTGGCTTGGTGCCCAAGGCTGAATAGGGGCCCGACGCTGTGGTGGGGGTGGGTAAAGCCTTTGCAGACGACAGCAGCTGTCCTCTGTAAAGGCTTCCCCCACCACAGCGTCGGACCCCTATTATCACAGACGAGTGGACGAGTGGATTTTTCGAGCCCTGGCTATCTGGGTCTATTGGTTGAATAATCTAAGCACAAACAGATCCTGATAAATGCAAGACAGGAATCCTACCAAGAATAAACCAGCAAGACATAAATAACAAAACATGAATTAACCCAACACTTTTTTTTTTTTTTGAGGGACACCTAGAAGTAGACATGTGCACCAGCAAAAAATAGTTTCGTTTCGTTTCGGATTTTGCGTTATTTCGTTTTTCAGGATTCGGGTCCGAAAGTCAATTTGTTTCGGAATTCGGATTTGGATGAAATTTGTTAGCGGTAATCTGTACAAAATTTTGTTTCTAGTTCGTTTCGTTTTCGTTTCGTGCGTTCGTTGCAGCAAAGTGACATTTAAGAGGGAAAAAAAGTTGTTTTTTTCTCAAATGTCACTTTGCTGCAACGAAATTCCGTCCAACAAACGAAATTTCGTACAGACTACCGCTTTTGGAATCGGAAATTCGGATTCATTTGCATTTGCATTATATCTGTAATTGGGAATTCGGATACATCCAAATCTCAGAATTTCCGAAATTTTGTCCGAATTTCGATTCGGAACGAAACAAATCGCACATGTCTACCTAGAAGTGATAACCGAAAATCAACAAATAGAGAAACCAGAAAAGGACCAGCAATCCTCCCTGCAGTTGTGTCTTTGACAAGTCAGAAACACAACAACAAGCCACTATTCTACAGACTGTACAATTTACAACCTGTAAATGATTTATTCACAAAAAGGAAGTAAAAAACATCCTCAGAAAAGCCATTAATATAAGCTGACTGATTGGTCGGTTTGGGTACATAGGTCATCAGACAGCACTTTGCCAAGATCACTGAACTCAGTGCCTTTTGGAAAACACTTTCTACCAAACAATGCAAAGCATATTTCTGAAAACAATAGACTACGATTAGAAATTGTGAAGCGTCACGGAGAAGCAGTAAGAAGGCAGGTCTCTGAAGCCCTAGAAGGGATCATATAACTAATCTGGGAACCCCAGGTCATGTGAGGGTACACTGCCAACCTCTGAAAATCTCAGGCAGTATTGCGAAACACATTCCTGAATGACTGTAAAACATCTACCATGTACTAAAACTGACCTACAAATAACTTGAGCCAGATTTACCTAACACTCACACACACATTACAATCTGATTGTACAATCTTCTCTACCACTAACTATTCAGTGCAAGGGCCTGCCTGACTGGATACAGATTGATGGGATAGATTAGGAAGGTTCTCATGTTACACTGTCTTGGCAAATCCAAAGTCATTACGATAAAGCAAGGCGAGAATAACTACACATTTTCACCTAACAATTGTTACAACCTCTGACCATCCGTCAGGGCCGGCCTTTGGGGTGTTCGAGCTGTGCAGCCGCACAGGGCGCCATGGCAACAAGGGCGCCCGGCGGCCGACACAGCTCGCCCTTGGGGCCGCTACAGCCTTCGGCTTCTCAACTCCTCACCGCTCGGCCATCCGACATGAGATCACTCCCTCCTCTGCGCCCCCCTCCCTTCAGTGCTGTCCACGGATCCCGAAAAGAAACTGCGGGGGGGAGCGCTGCCTGCTGTCAGGATGGCCGGGCGGGAGAAGAGAAGCTGCAGCTTTCAGGACGGCTGAGCGGTGAAGAGAGCGCAGCCGCTGTCATCCTGTCAGTTTCAGGATGACAGCGGCTCTGTGCGTGGCCGGGCGGAGGATCGGTAAATATAATTGATATTTACCGATCCTCTGTGCAGAGCAAACACTGGAGTGATCGTCTTGTGTTTGTAAATAACTGGGGACACATAGCACTATGTGTCCCCAGTTATGAATGAACAGGATGTGATTTACATCACTTCCTGTTCATTCATGATTTTATGAATGGGGAGAAGCACTCACTACAGAGGCTCCTCCCCATTCATAAACTGCTTGATAGTAAATATTTTACTATCATCAGTTTCTGAATGAATGGGAAGCCTCTGTACTGAGCGCTTCCCATTCATTGAGTGCTGAGGCTGCAGAAAAAGAAATTGAGGTCTCTGTGTCCTCAATTTCTTTTTCTTTTTTAAAAGGGAAATGTCATGTGTCTGTTTAGACCCCTAATATTGTCCAGAAGCCCCCCCAACAGTAAAAAAATAAAATGAAAAAAAAAATAAAAAAAATAAAATAATAAAACATTTACAAAAATATTATTAAAAAGTGAATAACATGACATCATATGATACCGCACATGTTGGGTGCCGCCATCTTGGTGTATAGCTAGGTATACACCAAGATGGTGGCGCCTATATCGGCGTGTGACGTCACCTGACGTCACGCATGCATGGCGTCATGTGACGTCATGTTCCCTGCCTCCAAGATGGTGGCACGTATTCGCAGAACGCGCCGGTGGCCAACATTCTCAAACAAATTATTATGTGGCTGAATACATTTTTCATATATACAGGCAAATAGTAGTTCATTCATTTTACATGTAGTCTGGGTTTTGTGTTCTGTTTTTTACTTTTCTAGTTACACTTACTTGAAAAAAGGGTCGGCATTACAACCTGTCACTTTGTTTTTATAGACTCTATTTTAGTTTGACATTTATTGTTTACCACTTGTTTGCCTTCTGTTGTTTTATTTAATAAGAATACTTATATTGTGCCTAAAAGTTTAATAGCTTTGAATAAATGTTTTGTTTTTATCATACTTTTAAATATGTTTCTTTGGGGATTAACAAAATGGGAGTCTTTAAATGGTGCGGATATTGGAGAAATGGGTGTGGCCACAGAGGAGTGTGGTCAGTGAGGGGCGCTGGAAAGCTTTCTCGCACAGGGCGCCTAAAGGCCTAAGGCCGGCCATGCTATCCGTATACTGGACTTCTGTCCAAACCATTACATCACAGCACCAGCTACAGCTACAACAAATGAAAAAACAATAACAAGAATTCACAGGTTACTAACATGAAAGAGAAGCACTGGAGACATGAGGGTAAAGGGAAAGGGGTGGCTAAAGGCTGACTGACAGACTACACCTTACATAGGGAGGATAATGGACACAGAGGGAGAATGACCCAGTGCAACAGACAGTAAAGACAGGACACATTCCCAGCCCTCAGACCTCATCTCACCCCTTTGTTGTGATGAAGTCAGGGTCTACTTGGAGAGAGGCAACTCCTCTGACGCTCGGGCTATCAGGCCAGGATAGCAGCATGAGATCCGCTGCCTACCCCGCTCACTGTGGCAGGAACACTGGCGCTGTGGGCGTCTGATGGAGAGTTGGGCCTTCTTGGCCTTCCTTGGTAGCTTCTCCCCCTGTCGTTCTGTTACTTCAGGTTTGCGGTCCTACACCCCTGGTCCCTGACAAGTCCTAGTGGCAGCCCAGTCCCAGATGTGATGTGACACTCAGGCACTTCTGGTCTGGCCTCACAATCCTCCGCCCGGCAGTCTCTTGGAGAGTGATGACCTCGCAGACAATTATCTTGACCATGCAGTAATGCAATGCTCAGATCCTCCCTTGTCACAGATGACAGTCCTAATGCTGCTCCCAAAGGTCCCGCTACAAATCCTTGACCGCCTGAAGGTAAATGAAGAGTTTTCACGGCTGACCTCAGGTAGGCTTCAATGCTGTACACAGGGTATCGCCGACACATCAGGACTGGGAGACACAAATGCAGGTGAAGGGTCCACAGATGGAATGGAAGAGGCAACTGTAGCTAGTGAAAACAGCAGAGGAATAGTTAAAATGTCTGAGCCGGTCCACCCATCAGGAGAATGGAAGTAATGCTGACTTAAATTATTCATTCTGGGCTGTAAGCAGGTGAAAAGATCGAAAAGGAATTATGAAGATAATCCAGAGGTGAGTCCAGCTGGCAGTTCTGAGGTAAATGCTGACACTGCCCACTGACAGGAGTGACTATAGAGAGAAAAGGGTACACTCATTGGTCAGCTGTTTTCCCGCCAAAACTCTGTCACCAATGCTGTGCTCAGCTGACTGAAGGTCTGTCCAGCAACTGAGGTAAATCTTCCTAGCAACAGCAGGCAGCTTGTAACCTGAAAGACAAAGCAGAAAGAACCAGCAAAGCAGTCCCAGAGAGACATGTACATGACAGTCACCCGCACACCTCTATTAGAATATAATTAGTATTAAAAACACATTGGTGATAGCGGCGACAAATCCCATGGGGCCACTTCTCTGTTTTTGCTTCCATGGCGCTAACATTCTTAGCTAACAGAAGGAACAGTGCCATTTGAAGGCCAATGTCTTGACCAGAGCAAATCCTTATTAGTAATAATCACTGGGGCTTGTGTGTGCAGTCCCTCTTATATTAGACAGATTGTTGTCTGTTCTAACATGGGAAACAACAAGACAATAATATACTCACCAACACACCAGCTGTTGCTTGATTTCCATGCTTTAAGTTTATGTGCATTTAAACTGAAACATACCATTCCTGTTTTGGCAGAAAATTAATACAGGGTGCACCCATGACATAGGATTCCCAAAGCACTATTGGTTTTCAAACAACAGAGCACAATAAAAGTTGTCTCTCTCAGTTGCCGTGTCTCTGACACCTCTATTGTAAAGAAAAGAGAGCGGAAGTAGATACTGCTGTTCCTCATTGACTTTGATGTGTAAACTTTAGCCTGAGCTAATATTTATGCGTATCTCTAAACTGATGACCTTTAGGCCCCATTCACACTGAGCGATTCGCATTTTGCGTGATATTGCGCGTTTGTCGCGCGATATCGTGCAAATGCTTGCATTGAGCAAGCTAGAATTGCGGCAAAATCCGCTCCAAAAAGGGTCCTGCTGTAGCGACGCACGACACGCGTCAGCGACGGACAGAGCCCTATTGCCATGCATTTGAGTGTGAAAGGGGCCGTAGGGGCTCTTAAAGCGTAGTTTATGGCCTTTTTAGGGTACTGAATTCTGTCGCCGTTTTACATGCGCACACAATTTTTAACCTGGGCATGTTGGGTATCTATTTACTAATCAGAATCCTCATCTTTTATATTTTACAAAAAAAAAGAATGGGTATTCTATTGTGTTTTGGAGCACTAAATTTTACTTAAGTGCATTTTTCACAAAATGTTTGGGTTTGATAAAGAGTTGCGCTAATATCGTGCAACATAAAAATTTGCAACTGCCACCATTTAATTCTACAGGGTTTTGGCTTTCAGGAAATATATCATGTTTGGAGGTTTGAGGTTTCAGGCCTAAAATGTGGATTATAACATGTGTGTGTAGCGATATCTCCCCGCAGGGAGCCGCTGTTTGACCGGTCCACATCTAGTCGGTCTAGGGGTTGATTTCCATCTGCGCCCATTAGCACTAACCGCCCTCTTCTGCAGCCCATAAATTGATGTCCACTTCAGTAGTATGATGCTAATTGAATATTTTATTGAACATCTTCTGTGGAAGAGAGGGTATAGCGGTTCTAGGTGTCTAGGGTAATCATCCTCAGCTCCAGACTCACTGGATCTTGTGAAAGTAGCCATGCAGCTCCACAATCCAGGAAAGAAACACTGACCATGCTCTGAAGTCCACATAGATCCAGGTCACTTCAAGAGCCTGTACTGGTCCTGGTTCTTTTCTTCTCTCCATCTTTCAGGCCTCCTCCATGTTGGAGGCCTCAGGGAAACATCTTCCCTCACTTCAGCCACTGCCCACCCCCAGGCCTCGGCCTAGCCTGGGGGGCAGGCTGAACAGGACCCAGCCCTAATCCATGGCTGATCCAGGCGAGAGAGAGAGAGAGAGAGCACATGGCAGCTCCCCCCAATATATGTACACTCTGTCAACAGGCACCACTGGCTGAGTGAAGCCCAGTAATTGGCTGCTGTACTGTACACATATTACAGTGTCTCCTAATTGCGACTACAAATCCAGCCAGGCTGTCTACAGCCCTGGCTACCACTAAATGCATAGTAGCCACATCACAAAAGGTGATGGGCGCTACATATGCAAAAAACAAACAAAAAAAAAAGCATTGGCAGCGAAAGGGTCCCTAAGGGGTTAAGTCTGCCATGCGCTATGTATATTTGTATATCATGGAAAACCCCTAGGAAATGATAAAAAAAACCCCTTACTTTCTTTCCCAGGCACAGGAAGTAAATTTAACCCCTTCATGACTGAGGCCTTTTTTTCATTTTTTGCACTCATGTTATATTCCACATTTTAGGCCTGAAAATGACTTAAAACCCCCAAAGACCCTATAGACCCTATAGAATAAAATGGTGGTAGTTTCAAATTTTTATGTTGCGCAATATTAGCGCAACTCCTTATTAAACCCCAACATTTAGTGAAAAATTTAATTAAATGCCCCAAAATACAACAAAATACCCAAATTTTTTTACAATTATTATTAGATTTTTTTTTTTTATATTTTAAAAAACTTTTTTTTTAACTTTATTTTGACTGCTATCATATAGGGGGGCTTACAAGCCCTCCCATGTGATAGCAGATGGTGGTGACAGGTACTCTTTAAGGTAATGCTGGGGGTCCAAAAGACCCTCAGTGTCACCTTTACACTGGAAATAAGCTATTGAAGTGCAGATCTCACATCAATAGCTTATAGCTGGGCTCCAGGAGCCCAGAACTGACAGCCCAGGGACCGGAAGTGATGCAATCTGCATCGCTCCCGGTCCCATAGAACGGGGAGGGGATCGATGAACGGAAGTTCGTCGACCTCCTCCCCAGCTCCCCGCGGACACCAAGGAAGCCTGTGCCGGGCCCATAGGAGGGGCAACGGAGCCCGGGAAGCACGGCGGCGGTGTCCGGCGGGAGGGGCGGCCCCTTCTACGGGACACAGAAGCGATCTGGCGAGAGGTAAGTCGCCAGAATCGCTTCTGTTGTAAAGCCGACAGTCGGCTTTACAAGTTTAAACAGAGTCCCGGCGGGAGTCTGTTTAAACAGCCCCTATGCTGGCGACGTACACTGTACGTCGCCAGTCACAAAGGGGTTAAATCACTTGAGAGTGAAAGGAGAGTTGTTACTGGAAAAGGCAATCCCATTGAAAGACTTCCTCTCACCGACTGATCTGTTGAAACTGTAAAATTAGGAATTCGCCGTCACTTTTTGTTCTAGTGACAAAGGCCTCCAGGGCACAGAGAGAGGGTGTATCTCCCCAGAGATGTCACAGACAGCAATAAAAACGTGGCTGATGTTCTAACTTCCACACCCAATCCAAAACTAACAAAAAGTTTAGGCCCATAGATGTACTTTAATTCCCCATGTTCTTCTATAGTATACAGATATACAATACATAGGCCTTTATTTAAAGGAGAAATCCAAACTGTTTTTTATATTTTTAAATAGAGTGGATAAAGTTTGGAACCAACTTAATAAATAGAACCCTTTACAAGCATTAGTTGAGTCAGTGAACAATAGCGTGCCTTAGTCATATCGTTTTCCATTTTTACACTCAAGGTTGGAATACTAATGGAACAATAAAACCATTAATGGTTATTATATGAACAAAACATGTTCATGTTTACTGAGCAGGACTTACAGTGTCAGTGTGATCCCTGCAATGATTTTCACGGCTTAACTGTTTTATGTCTCAGACCTCAGATCAGCCCTAATATATGAACCCTTACACCTCAGATTAGACCCAATTCAAACACTTTCAGGCATCAGATTAACCACTATTCCTGCATCTTAAGACCTCAGATCAGCTCCAATTCCTTCATCATTAAACCCCAAATCAGCACCAGTTCATGCACCTTCAGGCCCCAAATTAATCCCAAATTTATACACCTTCAAACCTCAGATAGCTCCAATTCTTGCACCTGCACACCTCAGATTAAAGGAGAACTATGGGGTAAGTTTTTTCCCCCTAGTTCTCCTCAGGGTCACGGGAGGACATAAACTAACGTCCTTCCATGACCCAAAGCTCAGTATACCGCGAGCTACAGATTGCAGTATACTGAGACCACCGCAGCCGGAGCGGATCCCGACATTACTGTCGAGATCCACCCAGCTGCGTGATTGACAGCTGGCTCTGCCTATCTACAGGCAGAGCCAGCGGTACCCTCCCCCTCTCCCGTTGGTTCCTCCAGTCAGCGCTAGAGGATCGGAGCGGGGAGCGGGGGAATCCCTGCAGGGAGCTGTGAGTGACAGTCACGGCTCTCTTCAGGGACAGGATCGAAAAGTGAGCGAGCGAAGGTATGTGTTCGCTCACTTCCCGATCTATTGAGCCGACGTGTGACAGTTTTATTGTCACGCGTCGGCTCGAACTGTGAGGTTGAGTGAAAATCACTCACCTCATAGTTCTCCTTTAACCCCAATTCCTGTTGATATATGCAAAAAAAAAGCTGAGGCTTTAATAACCCTTTAAGCCACCCAGATTAGCCCTAATTCCTGCACCTTCAGACCTCAGATCAGCCCCAGATCCTGCACCTTCAGACCTAATATCTGCCCCAATTCCTGCACCTCCATACCTTAGCTTACCTTAGCTATGCTTTCCGTAGCCACCAGCAGGCATACACTTGTACTGGGAAGAAGGCCAGCACCTGAACATCAGTACAGTAGAGAGGTGGGTGGTTTGTGGATGAAGAGGCGGCCAGACTTCTTAAATGACATCCTAGTGAGTTGTCAATTAAAGCTTATGTTGGCGGCACTTCAGAGTTGCGTGCGTGCCTGCCCAGTCATACCTACTATAGGTTGGTGACCTCTACAGTATAGGCTGCCCGCAGGATCTCTGGGATAGAGGAATCCATTAGGAAACCAGGAGACCTAACCTTTCCACACTCTATCCAAACCAATTAAAAATGTTTTTGAAATGGAAAAAAGTGCAGTATCTTGTATCATTTAATGAGCTATGGCCTTTTATTGGATTCATTACTGACTGGATTTTGATTTATTAAAATTTGTAAATAATTTGGTAAGCTTTGAAGGATTTTTTTTAGAAATCAGACATTATAAAAGTGCTGTGCCATACTGTCAATTTCCTACATGTCATAATGTTTTGTAGCATTTAAAGTGACATTTAAGGCAATTTTTTTTCCCCTCACCCCAGCATTAAGTAAAGCACTTACCTTAAATGATGTATTTTAATCCGATCATCTTCTTCTTTCTTGTAGTTTTCAGCCTTCTCTCCAGCGCTGCGGCGAGTCTCCGATCCTGCGCTGACTCCTCTGAGCTTGCTGACACTTCCGATCCCACGGTGTCTGCATGCAGGTGCACGCGTCCATATACTTACCTTGCATCTCTCCTCGTCTCCCGGCCGAAAATGTGAACGGCGCATGCGCCCGCCCCACGATGCTTTGCGGCCGCCCGAGCAGTTTCACATTTTCGGACGGGAGCGTGCGGGGAAGACACAGGTAAGTTTAAACCGCTGTTAAAGCGGGTTTTAAAAAAAACAACTTTTTGCATAGCTTGCTAGCAGTTGATATATGCAAAAAAAGCAGAGGCTTTAATAACCCTTTAAGCCACTGTTTACTAACTACTAAATTAACTTTCCTTATGCAGTCTGTATTGTTCATGGATTGTAGTAGATGAAGATGGCTCAGTGGCTAGATTCCTTTGTGTCCTGATGCAAGCTGTCCAAAGGCACTTTTTATTATCGGGTATTTCATTATTATCTGAACAACAGCAAATGTACATTATCTCACACCGAGCACCAGTGGCGACTCTAGGAACAATATATAGGGGGGGCACATAAGATACCACAGTCAAAATGGGGGGGCACTAATAATTTTCACCACTAAAAAAAACAAAAGAAGTATATATGAATAAGGCTGGGCACACACCTTACAACCATCGTAAGACTTTTGTCTTGCGATGGTTGTAAGGTACTTAAAAAAACCTTTCGATCTGCCCATCTTGGACAGGCAGATCGTACTTGCGATGATCGCAAGCCGCGCCCCCCTGAGAGGCGGGCTTCCGATGACCGCAATGCCGAACGGGTAGTGTGCGCTTGTGCACACCGGCCCGCCTGGCTTTTATCTTACGAACATGCTACTCACCCGCCCAACATCGTACGATGCTCGGCGGGTTTTCAAACATGTTCGTAAGTTTAAAGTCGTGCGACCTTACAGTAGTAGAGTCGCACGGCTTCCACACACCTTACGATAATCGAACGATTGCAGGATTTCCCGCAATTATCGTACGATTATCGTAAGGTGTGTGGGCACCCTAAGATTACAAAATACGAGAGTGCTGCAGTATGCGGTGATGCCTTTTTATTGTACTAACCTAATACTTAGAGTTTTTCTTTCTTCCTCAGGTATTGCTTCAGACTTGAGAAAGAGGAAAACTCTCAAAAGCGTTTCAATTTCAGCAAACACCAGGGCTGTGCAAATAATCACCTATAGCGATGGAGGACTACAAACCGCAGCAATACATTATACAGAAAAGCAGAATACCGCCAGCTATAGAGCACTACAAATCCCAGCACAACATAGAGCAATGCAGAATAATAGTATATACATTTGCATCATACCCTGTGCTGCTGCTCTACTCTGGGGTTCTGGCCTAATGTATTGGGCAGAGCTTGTCAGGAGGGGTGGGGAGGGTCTTAGTAAGGGGAGATGTGCGGGTAGCAGAAGCACTGTAAGCAGGCATTGCGTGGCTCCCCAGAAGGCTGCCGCAAGGTCCCCAGCCAGACCCAGGACACCCAAGTCAATTTGAAAAATGTAAGTGCTGGTATCGGTTTTTAGTATTGGGACATAGGTCAGTTATAACGCAGAGTGCATTGGTCGATAATGTATCGAAGAGTGCGGAGGTCAGTAATGATAAAGGTTCTTTAATTGGCAAAAGATTTCAACAGATGTTAATGTTAGATGACTTAAATGTTTATTTTGATTGGTTGGACTTTGCCCATTGGCCTTGGCTTTATTAAATAGAAAAATGCTTGGCAATCGTATTATGTTCTGATTTCTTCTCCCCTCCGCTATTTCTGAGATGTGCAACAGATTGGAAAAATCTATAGAAAAAATGAAGATAGGAGTTCAAAGGTCCCCGTAATTATAGACATGTGGGTGGCTTCAAATGATAACATTTACATAACTGACCTATATAGGTTGCTAGAGAACTATATTTCATAATCATCTCTGATTAGAAGTATGCAAGCTCTGAGACAGGACCTAAGACTCCGTATATGTTTGGTTTTTATTGGGATCCTAATAAAATGGCAAATTGACATCTGAAGAAGAATTCAGTTTGGATCACAGGTTACTGAAATCCTCCAACTCAGGAACTTTCTACAATGGAGATAGGAACCAGCACTTTTTGAACTCTGTTGGACACCACTGCAGAACCATAACTGGTGACAATGACAGCCTTTCACAATAAGCTGGATTCAATAATGTCTCACAAGTTGATAAAGTGGTCTGACAGAGGACCTGAATGGTGGAAACTGTGCCTAAAAAAGCGAGCAGAGAATAAAACTTACCAGTTATGTCTCCTTGCAGCTGATCTTTTGCTCATTACTGACATGTCTTGTACCACACTCTCTTTGTAGAGGCAGCCATCTTGTTAGGGGAGAAGGTGCCTTAGATTATTCCACACTACAGACATACAGGTTTGACGTACAAGACATAGGAGTGCCTAGGCACAGGGAGTGCACTTTGTATAGGAGAAATCCAAGACGATATGTAGATAGTTTACTGCATAGGCACCATGACCATTGCTATATGTTTCCTTTAAGATAGCAAATCTTCACTTTTTGACTTCAGGTCCATAGAGAATGCTGACACCTTGCAACCTTCTGGCACATGGCAGAGAAATGCCATGTGCCAGAAGGTTGTGTTTTTTTTTAGTGTTTTTTTTTTTAATAGAGCAACGGGCTTTAGATGGTTTCTGAGGGTTTTGGAATCTACTTTCAACTATCCTGGACCTATTCTTGTACCAAAAAATGTCTCCTCATTAGTCTAATATTTTTCCTTTTTTTTACAGAAAGAAAAAAAGAAGAGACAGTGAAAAAAAGGACAATTACAAGTTAAAAGCAAAATTACACAAAGAAAATAATCAAATACATGAAAAAGGAAAAAACACAAAGAACACTAAATGTCATAAATTACACTTCCCTAAATATTAGGGATGCACCTATACTGATACTAGTATCGGTGCCAATACTGAGTATTTGGGCGAGTATTCCACTAGAAAATGTTTGTTAAAAGTCACATTCACTGCTTAATAAATAGAACCCTTTACAGGCATTAGAAAATCGGTGAGTCAGTGAACAAAGGGGGACCTCCCTCTTACTGTCAATGTTGACGGAGTGCCGAGGGAGCATGAATTGGCTAGGAAGCCGGCTTCACTTGTTGTTAGGCAGCCTGGTTTCCTAACCAATCAGGAAGCCGAGCGGCACTTAATGACCCACATCCCGGCTTCCTCATTGGTCAGGCTGCCTGAGAACAAGTGAAACTGGCTTCCTAGCCAATCAGGAAGCTGGGAGGCAGGTCATGACATGCCGCCCGGCTTCCTGGTTGGCTAGGAAGCCAGCTTAATTTGTTGGTAGGCAGCCTGGCTTCGTAACCAATCAGGATACCGGGGGGCATGTTATGACTCGCATCATGGCTTCCTGGTCAGGAAGCCACGCTGCCTAGAAACAAGTAAAGCCGGCTTCCTAGCCAATAAGGAAGCCTCAAGGTGGGTCATGATCCGCCTCCCGACTTCCTAATTGGGGCACCGGTACTAGATACTGAAAAAACGGTATCCTTGCATCCCTACTAAATATAAACTTCCCTCCTTCAACACAAAGTACCCTATGAATAAAGCAAATGTGGTGTAAGCAGCTCATAGGGCAGAATGATAGAATGCTTTTTTGCATGTGCTTGTGTGGGTTTCCTCTGGGTACTCCGGTTACCTCCCACACTCCAAAGACATACTGGAAGGTTAATTGGCTCCTGTCTAAGGGGGCCCTGTATGTGTGTGCAATAGGGACCGTAGATCATAAGCTTCTTGAGGGCAGAGTCTGATGTGAATGTTTGTATGTAAAACGCTGCGTAATTTGTCAGCACTACATAAATACCTGTAATGTAATAAAGAAGAACTCTGGGTAAACATTTTCTTAACCCTTGCAGTGAGGCTACGCCTGCACTGGCAGGGTTAAGTGCTTGTTTTTATCTAGGGAGCTAATATAACAAAGTTATTCTCTCCTGATCCTTGGAGCTGGCTGACTGTTAGAGTGCTCCCTCCAGCCCATCTCCTCCTCTGCTCCAGCGATGGACTGTCCCTCGTGGGGCATAACTACAGATCATGGGGCCCCATAGCAAACTTTTTATGCCACGGCAACCCCTTAAAATCTAAATCAAGGACAGGAAGCAGAAGAGCTGGCTGCATGGCCTCCTCCTGTACATCTGATGTCAGCTCTTCTTGATTGGAAATGTCATAGCGGGTACAGAGTCAATGGCAACTTCTGCAATCTTTAATGTGGTCCCCTTCCACCCCCAGGCCCCATAGCAGCCTTGTGGGCTGCTATGGCTATTGTTAGGTCACTGGTCCCTGGGCGTCCATACATCAAATACAGTATATTGGACTTAATGATTCACAGGACCTCCTGGAGCGGAGGCTTCAGGTACCGGCTCTCCTGTCTGGATGACCACACACAAAGTGAGGAAAATTCTTCCACACACTGTCTAGAATTTAAAAAAAAGTTTGGCTGGACTTGCACATGTAGGAACTTTCTCTGGTCAAAAAAATTTTCTATAAATGAAACATAATCACAAACCTTATTAAAGTGAAAATTAGCCAAGTACTAGATTTCCTACATAACAATATCATCCTATTGTTTCTCTGTTAAAAAAGTACCTTTTTTTTTTCCTTTTGCTTCTAATTGCCATGTGCGTGTGCAATGTTGTCGTTGACCTAAGTGTTGTAGGTCTTCCTCAATGTACTACAATTGAATTGGTCTGAGCCAGGGAATATAACTCTCCCACTATGCAATGTTTTCTTTGCTCAGCTGATAAGCAATTTTGCCAATCACCATGGCATGGGTACCCCAGGTAGAGGTGGAGGCACATGGTCTAAAAGGGTGCCTGGTTTTGTGGAGCTGTCTTCTCATTGCACTTATAGCAGTTAACTTTGGTTGTACTTACTGATTTTAGGTGCTCCAAATTTTACATGAAAATGAAAGCTGTCATTAGATAGAATTTACCTTTGAATATATATTATTTAGAATTCACCATTTGCGGTTGTAGTTCCAGTTCCTCCAAGGCACACTCTTTTCAGTGATGTTGGGATGAGCTCAGTATAGATTGTTTAGTTTCACTCTGAGAATGCTGCAGTCCGGACTGCCCCCTACCACCCTCCTCCTCTTCTGGTTAATAAAAAGCAGGATTTATCACGTCTATGACTCCCAATTGGCTCCTGTGCAGACCTAGAAAAAAGACAAATCAATACTACTTTGTGAGTCCTGCCTGTTGAGTAAAACATCTCAGCTCCTGGCACACATATCACCAGCCTTCCTGCCACCCAGACCCTGCAACTTCTTTGGAGGGGTAGAAGATGCTTACAAGGCTTATCACCGTGGTGGTCCTGGGAGCACTGTTCCCTCTTCAGGTTAGTAATCTCTGATCTGGTCTGGCTGAGCTTCACAAAATCTAAATCATTCTTGAAATCATGGAACTCTGGTAGCCCACATTGATCTAAATTTTGACAATTCTGATGCCACCCATTTGGTGTGAAACTACTTGACAATAAATACAGTAGATCATTTCCACCTGTCAGATCCTTCATTGTGTAGGTTAGAAGATTTTGCTGGTTTCTATAGATCTTTTCTTACAGTGCTCATATAAGTTGCCACTTCAGAGAGTCAGGCTGACATGTACAGTACAGTTCTTCTGTGGTGGGCCAAAAGTCTCATCTGAGAATCGTCAAATGCTTGGAGACTCAGATGAGATGTCTTCATGTATAGGTACTTCCATTCCCAGTCTTCAGAATAATACACTTATTTTAAGAGTCTGGAAAATATATTCAATTTCTTTAGTTAAATATGTAATCCAGGAAAGAATAAGTCCAAAACCATCTTAGCATATTTGCTGCTGCACATGAAACCACCGCAGGTTTGGGAGTTTATATCTTGGCTGTATTTTATGGAATACTTTCTCAAGAAGGCTAAAGATTTTTATAATTGCAGCATTAGGTATATGATCAGGACTTATTCTTTCTTGGGTTACATGTATCTACATTTTCCTGTTTACTAAAGTTCATGGCACCCACGTCAGACCAGGAGAGTGAGATGGATTGGTGAGAGCATTAAATGATTACTCCATTTACCTCTGCCTGCTTTGGACTGACCAGTGAGTGTGGTTTGCTCGGTTATGCCTCATATTTTGGCTTTTGTTGACTAGTTAGTAGCATATACTGTCCTAAGCACAACTTGATGTACTTTTTTTGTAACACAACATAGTCTGCAAAATATCAGTTTGTGGCAGAGTGGTGCGTACAGTCTATATTCCATACAGTGTCTGTTAATGGGAAGATGAAACGAGAATCCAGCAAACATGTTGAGAACGTATACATGTAGATTTATAGCTTAAAGACAAAACTTTTTTTAGATTCGGATAGAATGGTGAGGGGTTACAATCACTGGCCGGGGTTTTTTTTTTTTTGCCATTTTTGTCCCCTTAAAGGAGATTCACTCCCTAATTGTCCTGATCACTAATGTTACCAGGAATTAAAGTGATGGGCGTCCAAATTTTGAACAACCACCAACAGGAATAGAAGGGAAATTTTCTAACGGGGGACACTGGTTCTCATCACATCTTTTTAAGATGGGATTTCCTTCACATTGCAAAGATATCTTCTCACTTGATGAAGAGCCTACAGGACAGAACGTGAAGGAAAAACTCCCTAATGGGACACAAATGGCGAAAAAAAACCCAACAGTGGTTTTAATCCTTCCCTACACTATTTAAAATGAAAAAAGTTTTACCTTTAGATATACTTGAAATGTATTTTCTATCAATTATCATTATTTTCTTTAATTAAGACAGTCTTCTCTCTCGTAATTTCAATCTGTAATCACAAGTTCACGCTGCTCTACCGCTGTTCACATGTCACAGTGCTTGCACAGTTTACTAAGCCAGCTCATATTTGTGTATATTTTGGTTCTGCAGGTTGTAGGGTACACCACAATAAAGCAGGAGGGGTTTTGTAGCCTGTACAACGAATGCGGCAGAAATCCTGAAATTACCAACAGCCTGATCCCACCTATCATGCCTTGTTTATCCAACACTCCAGCCAGGAAGCTCAATGGAACTCATCTACTATATTTCCAGGAGGTCTGTCCGATGCTTTACAATGGAGATGACAATACTTATGCCTGCTGCTCTATCCCGCAGCTGGAGAGTATCAAGAAGAGCTTTGCATTATCTCAGGTCATTCTAAATCGATGTCCATCTTGTGCCCAAAACTTTGCCAATATCCATTGTCAGAACATTTGTGGCCCAAATCAAAGTTTATTCATCAATGTCACACGAACAGTTGATGTCATTGTAGATGGGAAGCCTGAGAAAGGTGTGTTGGCCCACGAATGCTACTACAAGCGAGAATTTGCAGAAAAATCATTTGACTCCTGTAGGAATGTACGATTGCCCTCCACAGGGGGTTTTGCCATTTCTACCATGTGTGGGAAATATGGAGCAGAATTTTGCTCAGCTCAGCGGTGGTTTGACTTCCAAGGGGATAACAGCAATGGACTGGCACCTTTAGCAATTGATTTCATTTTTACGGAAAATGACACTGTGGTTGGTGGTGGCGTGGAACCCCATAATAGCAAAGTATGGAGCTGCAATGAAGGCCCGGGAAATGATCCAGATAATGCTTGCACTTGCCAGGACTGCAAAGAGTCATGTCCTAGCATCGCTGGACCTAAACCTCTGCCTGACCCATTTAAGATAGGGTCTGTTGATGGGTACTTAGTAATAAGCAGTGCCCTTTGTGGAATCTTAATCTTTTTTTTCATCATGTTCCTGATTATGACATGTGCTGTTAATAGCTGTGGAAAAAAGAAAAGGAAAGAAATACCACATATCAAATATTCTGATCTAAACTGCTCAGAAAAGATAAGCTTAAAGACTAACCGCTCCATGGAGAAAGCCTTCCAGTGGTGGGGCACCCGCATAGCTTCTTACCCTAAGACTGTCATCTGTGTCTCATTAGTTCTGGTTGTGGTACTCTCAGCAGGTATGGCCCTGATCAAGCTGACTACCAATCCAGTGGAACTGTGGTCTTCTCCAAACAGCAGGGCAAGACAAGAGAAAGACTTTCATGATGCACATTTTGGACCATTCTTTAGAACTAACCAGCTGATTATCACAGTCAACGATCGGTCTTCATACATCTATGACTCTCTCTTTTTTGGCACCCTGAACTTCAGCAGAATCCTTTCTCCAGATACTATTCTTGAGATGATGGACCTTCAGACCAAGCTGCAGAACATTTCGGTAAGTAAGTCAGTGCAACGTGTTGTGATTGATAATCCCTCTAAGCCTACTATAACATTTAGTTATAATATATAGTTAATGCCGCTTTTGTGCTTCACATGGATTTGTTTAGTAATCAATAACCTTTTACATTTTTGGAATCTCTCTTAAGGTGACCAAATTCTTGAAGTATTACAGAAAATATTTTGATTGTTTTATCTTTTAACACTTTTGTTTATTGACTAGACTACACTACATTGAACATTACTGAGGTGCCTTCAGCCTCTTCTATGGTGACTATGAACCAGCGAATGGCAGAATCTCTCACAAATAGATTTATTTATTACAGATGTTTATATAGCGATGACAATTTATGCAGCACTTTACATAGTTGCACATTCACATCAGTCCCTACTCTCAGGGAATTTACAATCTAAGGTCCCTATCTCACATGCATACATAGAGGGCCAACTTAGAGAGGAGCCAATTAACCTACCAGCATGTCTTTGGAGTGTGGGGTGAAACCGGAGTACCCGGAGGAAACCCACACAAGCACAGGAAGGACATGCAAACTCCTTGCAGATAGTGACCTGGCTGGGATTTTAACTGGGGACCCCCAGTGATGCAAGGCAGAAGCTAACCACTACGCCACTGTGCTGCCCTAGATCAGCTTTGATGACCTAGCAATATGAGTAACAAATTCTTTCTTCGTTCTTAGTACTTACAGTCTTTCTGCAGGCACTTAAGAGCAACACATGAGTGTGGCAACTTAGGAGTTTTGTGGGACACTTCCTAGCAAAAATACTAAGAAAAAGAAAATTAAGCACAACGGTGATAATTCAAGGTTTGGGGTAATTTGTTTAGTAATGCAGCTAGGCTTTTTGCACCTTGACGACAGAATTTTCATATCCCCTTTCTGCTCCATTCAAATTTTTAACAACTCCACTTTTGGGGCATACAGTTTACCACACATGGTTTGTTAAGATGAAGCATCAGGGGTTTGGGAGAGTTATAGCAGATCTGAAAATGTCACAGTCCTGAAAGGCTAGGAGTGTTGCCTGTTAACATATATGGTAAAGTAAATTCCTTATTTATGTTCTTTAGTGACCTTAAAAAAACTTAAATTGCAAAAGAAAAACGAAAAGCATTTTTAAACTGACAATAGAGAACTGTAAAGTCACGAACACTATATGGTGCTATGACAAAACACTACTGGTGTCCCTTCTGCATCTCATACCATGTTATCTGTTAAAACAAATGATGGTCTGGCAGCCATCAAGCACTTGTGGGGTAGGATGTTGGCAATGTAGGAAAAAAAACTGCAGGTGATCTGATGATAAGAATTATGTAAATCTTGGGAACAAAGTTCAAACAAAAAGAGATTGGCCTCCCCATGAAATAACTGGGACAAAGACGAAATAAGAAAATTATGTGAGGCAGGACTCAGAACTAGGGGATGTATGTTAGCAGTTCAGCTCTATTTACTCATCTCATAGTCACTGCACTAGAATTTAGACAATAGTGAGATTCATTCATGTTTACTATAATGAAATGACTATGACTAGTGATAGCGCTACTATCTGTGTACACGCATTGCTCAATAGTTTCGCTCAGTAGCTAACTGTATTGTTTGGTTGCAGTGAATAAACAGTAGCTCCTTGCTGTGCAATAACAGTGAATAAATATACATTGGACTGGCTCCCCAGTAATGCAGATCAATAAGCAGAAGTGACTAAATGTAGTTGAAAACATATCACAGTGTGAGTCACCTGTGCAAAGTGCACATTAGTAGCTTAAAAGCTCCATATAATGCTATACATTTAATTGAGGGACTCGCTTGACATAAATTCAGTCAGTCCTTGAAATAATAGGCTGCATGTATCATGCAAGAATGCCATTTAGTTCAGTAGATACGCTACATTATTACATGGCTATTGACAGTAGTAACAACAATATTCAGGCAGATATGGAAAAAAAAAAAATAGATGTTTGTCTGCATTAAAATATACGTGATTTAATGTTTACATGCAACTACCTTAATTACCCCAATTGATCTCAATATCAGTCCCTGTAACCCCTGGGCAGTAGCATAAGCAGCATGCTGATAGAATGAGAGAAAAGAGTGAGCAGAAAGATGGCCTCTTCACTGTACTGCTGCTCCTTCATTGTCAAATTAGTAAACTGAGATCTGAAGATCCTTGACCAGTCTGTGCTACTGCTGAAGTTGAGGTCAAGGCAGCATCTGGCTGTGTTATAAGGGAAGGGATGTCTGGATTGAGCTACAGGTTACACAGGATTACAAATCTTGTGCCTGGTGAAAAAGTTCCCATATGCATTCTGAAGACATATTTAGCTGTTTGTCTGAAATTCAGTTTTAAGGAAGAAGATTATAATCTCATTGGCAACTGGAGGGGGTTAATCAAAATGGCAGCACCCAGATTTCATCTAGAATTATGCTTATTGTAATAGTTTAAGACAGAGCTGTTCATACACAGTCCACAAGCTAATCAGGGGCAAAATTAAGCTCTTGTGTTTTGTGTTGAGGGTCAAACTTTGGGATGATTAGGAGTGTGTTGCACCTGCTTGAGTGAGTCATAATGCTGGGTCTATGATGACCTGTTCTATATAAAGGCTCTATAAAGCTCTGTTCTACATGTAGGGTTTATGATGACCTGTTCTACATAAAGAGTCTATGAAGTCCTGTTCTACATGTAGGGTTCATAAAGACCTGTTCTACATGCAGTGTCTGTAAAGACCTGGTCTACATGTAGAGTCTCTTGATGACCAGTTCTACATGTAGCATCTATGATGACCTGTTCTAAATGCAGTGTTTGTAAAGACCTATTCTACCCGTAGAGACTCTTGATAACCAGTTCTACATGTAGGTCCTATGATGACCTGTTCTACATGTAGGGTCTCTGTTGATCAGTTCCAACTGACCAGATGCCATTTATAGGTTAGACAAATCCTCTTCTACCCAACTGAACAGTTAGAAAGCTCCATTGCATTACTATATCATATAGCTATAGCAAATTGATAAATATAAGTACTTGCAATCTTTTCTTAGCCAAGGCTCCATCTTTAAAATGGTAGTAAACTGGAATTTGTATTTTACTTATGTCATATACTGTATGTGTAGCATGTGTGTTATTTGTATGTTTAATAAAATGGACCACCCCACCTAATATTTTGTGTCGGCCACAGAATATTCTTCACTGTAGTTCTGCATAAGTATGTGAATACGATTTGTATGCAAACATTTTTAAACCAAAACTGTCAATAAGAGGTATTTTGGGTACTCAGTAAGTGTCTTACTGGCCAAGTGTAATCATTCTTCCACTATGGTAGATAATGGTTTCCTGTCTTTTTTCCCTTGCAGGTGTGGTCAGAAAAGCATCAGAAGACTGTGAAACTGAAAGATGTTTGCTTTGCACCCTTAAACCCCTCCAACCCTTCAGACACGGACTGCTTTGTGAACAGTCTGGGGCAATACTTTCAGAACAACAAGACTCGGTTTAACATGGAAGTGACACAGACAATATCTGGAGAAACGAAAAAAGTGGGGTGGAGGGACCACTTCATGTACTGCGTCAAGTGAGTTGGGGTACACATAATGAGTGCCACATAAAAATAGCCAGATCAACACTATGCACAAAATTCTCCCTAATCTGGATTGGATGTATTGATGCCTTAACATAACCCAAGCATATACAGACTTTATTTTCTGTACAAATACAGACATTGTAATGGATCCACATATATTGGTGCTTTACTTGCTCCCTTGTTGCATTCATGCTGAGCTTGTTCACTGCAAGTGGAGTGGAACTCAGCTGCCACATAAGATTTAAAGAACCCAATATACAATAGAATCAGAATCAAGTGTGAACCTCAGTGCAATGTAAATACATCTAATCGTAGATGGTTTTCTGGTATATTCATATAAAACTGGTGCTAACGATTTATTGTTGTAATCTTCTGGCATCATTAGAACATGGACACTCACCTTTTGAAAAAAGCAGATAGGTGTTAGTAGTAGAGTGTTAAAAATCTTTGTATATATCTGTAGACTCCCTATAGGCTTATTTGGGGCAGGGGTGAAGGCATTGTGCTCCATGGCTCCTAACAGGCCAGAAATATTGAATGAGGGTGTCGGGGTTAGAGATCAGTACAAAGCCCAGTCTGATTTCAGCTTTCCTTTTCCCTTGAATTTTCTTTCCAGCTCCCCGCTGTCTTTTAAGGATGTTACGGATTTAGAGCTGAGTTGTATGGCGGATTATGGTGCTCCTGTCTTCCCATTCCTGGCTGTGGGTGGCTATGATGGTAACAACCTCTCTTTATGTACCAGCATTTCACAATACACTTATATATTAACATTATGAAGACCTGTCAAACCTAAAGGATTTCATAGCTGAACTGGAAAGTGAGGTGAATAGGAGAATGTTTCCAGTTCAGCTTTGTTGTCCTAGATTGTTCACTTCTCCTGCCTTCTCCAAACTCTTCACCCTTTTGTGAATAACCCTGTAATAGTTTGGACACTATATAAATACAAAGAGATTTATAAGATATCTATAAGATATTTATCTATAAGATATTTATCTATAAGATATTTAAAAAAAAACACCTTGTAGTCATTTTTAAAAAAAAATGGGCATTATGGGCAACGGTTAGAACTTCTATATTGTTGGATGTGTCCTTTGCTGCCTTTCTGTACGATCTGCCCATCTTGGACAGGCAGATCGTACTTGCGATCATCGCAAGCCCGCCCCGCTGAGTGGCGGGCTTCCGATGACCGCAATGCTGAACGGGCAGTGTGCGCGTGCGCACACCGGCCCGTTCGCCATTTGTCTCCGGAGCATGCCACAAACCAGCCGAAAATCGTAAGATTTTCGGCTGGTTTTCGAACATGCTCCTTAGACAAAAGACGTGCTACCGTACAGTAAAAACGGTTGCACGCCTTCCATACACTTTGCGATTATCGTACGATCGCGGGATTTCCCGCAATTATTTGTGCGATAATCGCACAGTGTATGGGCACCTTAACAGTGCAGCAGGCAGCAAAAAAAGCCAGCCAATGGCAGCCAATCAGCTTCTTGCTTCAGTTTGTTCAGTTAATATTTGAAAATGAAAGAGAGAGGCTGATTGGTTGCCATGCACAGCTGTTTCAGATTTTCTCTGCTCCGGTTTTGATAAATTCCCTTCAGTATGTACATAATTCTCACAGTTCCAGAGAGGACATCAGGAAAACACCTAGGTCAATACATCATAGGATGTCCCTTTTTTAAACCATAATTCTCTTTTCCTAACAATATTTCCCTGTCTCTGTGTGTCCTGCAGACAGTAAATACTCTGAGTCAGAAGCTCTGATTCTGACCATCTCACTGAACAATTTCGACCGATCCGACCCCCGGTTTGACTATGCGATGCTTTGGGAGGAGGAGTTCCTGAAAATCTTGAAAGAGTATAAGAATGACCCCAAGAGTAACTTTACTTTTGCCTATATGGCAGAGGTGAGTGGTGCCATAACGTGACCTTCTTTATGTCCTATTTGTATATTTTGTGTGCATCTTCTCCAGATCCCGACCACCTCTACTTTGTCATTTGCTTCCTATTCCTCCGTTTGGTCTGGATCTTACTGTGTTTGCTCAAATTTTTCTGTCTTTTCAATTTCTACCTGCCCTGTTCTATGGAAATGCAATATTCTGAGCCCCCTGTTTTATCTTTCAACAGCGATCTCTGGAGGATGAGATCAGTCGAACCACCACTGAAGATATTCCCATATTTGCCATCAGCTATCTGGTGATCTTCATATATATATCACTGGCCTTGGGGGAGTACAGTAGCTGCCGGAGAGTGCTGGTGAGGAAAGAGTCTAATGGAAATAATATCATTGTATTTACTACAGCTGAATATTTTTGGTTTGCTTTAAACTATTGGCCTGTGGCAAGCACTCTTCATCTACTGAAACATAAGTCACTGCAAACTCGGTGTTTCAAATATTCTACTGGCAACAACTATATTGCATGTACAGGACAACAGTCACACTACCTGCAAATCCAACATCCTTCAATCACAGCTCTTGTGATAATTTAATTCCTTGCAACAAATACATACCCCACATTCTCTACTGCCACGCTCCCTGCAAGCTCCACAATCACACCTTTTGTGCTTCCAAACAGGACAGCCTTATGTTCTGCAATACAGTGAAATGTAAAATTATACAGCCATCAATGCAGAATGGCACCGGCTATAGAGGACTACAAATCCCAGCAATACTACATACAGTGTACAATGTGGGCACTTGCCAGGTTTAAAGATGGCCGCCGCGATTAGCTCTTTAGGATTAGAATCTTTAAAAACCTAATGTGCAGTGGAGACCCCCCTGGGGACACCGGAGGCCCGTACAGAGCACCTCAGGTGAGGATATAAAGTATACGGGCCACGGCTTCCTCCGGTGCTGCGGGGGCCTGGCCACCTCCACCTCCCGCCATGCACTTGTATGGCCATCGGCCGATACACATGTAAGGTGCCCGGGCCCCTAAGGCTGCCCGGGCCCATTACATGAGTATCTGGGGTACCACCCTGACGCGGCCCTGCTTCCAAATCACATATATTATGAATGCACTCAATGCAACCACCACAATCCATGGAGATCAACTAGACTTCCACACAAGTGTTCCACCCTGAGGACTTCAAATGTAGTACATTTTCAGCTCTTTTATTTTTTTGCAAAAAATGCAGTTCAAAAATGTAAAGTTTCTGTCTACATCTTGCTATGTTTCAAACCAGTGAAGGTTCCTTGTCAAGCTAGGAGTTCCCTAAGCTTGAGTGCATACCCAGCTTGAGAAAGACCCTTCACTTGTTCAAAACATAGCAAGATGTAGACGGGGATTTTACATTTTTGCACTGCCTTTTTTGCTCAAAAATACAAGAAAAAAAGAGCAGTTTGATAACACCAACCAGCCTCCTATAACTAATAGAAAAGGCTGCGTCAACCATTTTGCTTAAACCATTTAGATTATGAATGTTTCTTAGTTCTAAATGTTTTTTTCCTCTTCCAATAGGTGGACTCTAAGGTGACCCTGGGCCTTGGTGGAATTCTGGTTGTCCTCGGAGCCGTATTGGCATCAATGGGTTTTTATTGCTACCTCGGTGTACCATCCACGCTCATCATTGTTGAGGTTGTGCCCTTCCTGGTTCTGGCAATTGGAGCAGACAATATCTTCATTTTTGTTCTGGAGCTACAGGTACAAAAATGCTTCTAAACCAACTATGGTGAAAATGGCAACTAGAATATGACTGGTTACTTCCACGTTTTTATCATCCTAGTTCTAGTAACACTATTAGTATTTAGTTACATCCAGCTAGACCTGTTCTGCGGTGTTGAAGACAATTTGTCAAGTGGCTTCCTTGGTTCAGCTGAGTGTCAGGAACATACCCCTGATTTACAGGTGAAACTCGAATAATTAGAATATTGTGCAAAGTTAATTTATTTCACTAACGCAACTTAAAAGGTGAAACTAATATATGAGATAGACTCATTACATGCAAAGCAAGATAATTCAAGCCATGATTTGTCATAATTGTGATGATTATGGCTTACAGCTCATGAAAACCCCAAGAACCCCAAATCCACAACCTCAAAAAAGTAGATTATTACATGCAATCAGTAAAACAAGGATTGTACATAGAACAATATCGGACCTCTGAAAAGTACAAGCATGCATATGTACTCAGTACTTGGTTTGGGCCCCTTTTGCAGCACTTACTGCAATTACTTTTGCACGATATTCTAATTATTCGAGTTTCACCTGTATATCTATTTGGGGATGGGAAGTAATTTAAAATGTCTATAAAGGGTATAGAGACAAAAACAAATGCACATTTTTAGGAGAGTGGGGAGAGGTTAGAACTTCTGACAATGTCCAGTCTTTCTTTCCCGTTGATGCCTGCACCATTTCTTAATCTGGTGTCACAGGGGCAGGAAGTGAGAAAATAATTTCCCCAATGGATTCACAGAGAGAAAAAAAACTTGACAGAAATGGTGACTGAACTGGAAACTCAGCTGTGCATTGAGAAATATTGCTCTCTACAATATTTATCTCTAAAAGATAACTGAAAATTGTATGTGTGTTATATATATTGTGGGGTATAGCTCAAATGGGAGATCACCTTCCCTGGGAAAAAGGCAGTCCAGGCAGCAAAGTCCTTAGTTTATCTGACTTGCAGTCAGTTTTTTTATTTAAAAGGTTGCAATAAAACAAAATAAAACAGAAAATAAATCCTTGCCTTTCAGGCTCTGACTAAACAGACAGGTTTCCTCTCTACCAAGTGGTGAGCTGCTTAGCCACCTCACAAAACAAAAGGACTTTCAGCAACCTTCTAATCACAACCATCCAACTTGTAGCTCTCTAAAGCTGGCCATACCCCTTACAATTATCTGCAGATTTTCTGTGGTCAGATGGAAAAGGTGCAACAGATTCCTCCATCTACACTTAACTGTGTGGATGGAGTAATCTCCACCTGGGCCAATCTGTTGCACTTTTTCCATCTGACCACAGAAAATCTGCAGATAATTGTAAGGTGTATGGGCACCTTCAGAATGCTCTCTGAGTCCCAGGCCAGAGCAACATCATGCTTCAGCCTTCCCTTTTTATCTCACCTGGATAATCAATTAACAAGCAATTAACCATCCAGGTGAGGGACACAAAACCCGAGCTGGATTATTCAGACCCAAAGTCAGCCTGAAAACCTGGTCTGGGTTCCGTTAGTCTTGTACATAGGATAGAAAGCGAGGGGAAATATATCGCCCCTCAATGACTTTCCCTTTGCTTATGTCACAATATATATATATTATATTAATATTAAGACGTCTTTTGAATGACGGGTTAGCTAAGTGAAATGTTGGTGTAGAAATGAATGCACTAAACTTTACAGCAGTGGTTCTGGTCATTTTAATATCTTCCTGTTTTTCCCTTTCAGCGTAATGGAAGAAGGGAGGGAGAACGACGGGAGGAGCATATCGGGAGGGTCCTTGGTTATGTGGCCCCTAGCATGTTACTCTGCAGCCTCTCGGAGTCCTTGTGTTTTTTCCTAGGTAATACATTTAACTACCACAGGAGACAATGTTAAAACTGGAATGAATGAAGAAACCAACAGGACTCCTGGATTCCAAGAATGTCAGACCTTTTTTTTTTTTACATCAAATCAGGACTCACAACATATGGCAATGTTTCTTTGTTACTTTGTTTTGCCTCAAGAAGGAACCATTGTGCGTTCCGAAAATTTGCCATACATTGTGGTACCTTAATGGATGTCAATAAACAAGGTCCGACATTCTTGGAACCCAGGAGTGCTGATGATTTCTTCGACCATTACTGATTTGTTTGTGGCGCCATCCCCAGTCGCTACAGCACCCACTTCCAGCTTTTGGATTGCTTACCGATTTGGAGTGTGATGAGTTATGGACTGAAATGTTAAAACTGGATTACATTTTACATAGAAAGTGCAGTACTACTATATGGTAGGTCATTAAACACAAAGCGCAGAGCACTAAAGTCCCCACCACAGTCATACATACATACTGTACACGTACACACAATGGGGACAGTATATACAGTATGTGAGTAAATTAATTTATATTTTGGGCTGTGGGGAAAAAATGCGCACACACATGGAGCATATTTATAAAGAAGTGAAGGGACATTCTCCAATCATTCATTGCATTAAAATCTTCCTGGTTCATGTAATTTTAAGTGATTCCTTGCAGGGCACCTGCAGAGAATGTTAGGTGAATGTCACATTCACTACTTTATGGGTTTGTTTTTGGAATTTAGTGCTGTGAGGCACTTAGCCACTAGTATGCAGTCCATATTATTTTTGTGTAGCTCTTCCATAGCACAGACAATCATGTAATCATGAGTAATCTGCATCCTACGAACCAGTGCATTAAGTTGGCCATACTCTGTTCGAATTACGGTCAGGTCCTGCTGCACTGGCCAAAATGTGAGCTGTGTGTGGTCCTGGTGGCACCATCTGGCTCGACAAAAGTTGAATATTAAAGTTGATATATTTTAATTAAGCTTTTTAGATCACATCAATCACTGAACATACATAAAGTAAGTTACAATAAAACCATGCATTACTTCAAGGTCTAATACAGGACTGGACAAATCCCAGGAGACAGGTAGCCAACACTCCATAAAAATTACAACTTTTGAGGTTTTCTCTAGTTTTTGTCAATGAAGCTGGCTCCTAAAAAAACCCCTGCTGGCTCCTGGATTGGACAGACTCCTGAATTCCATTCCAATTTGACCACTACTTGTCTAACTTGTATCTGTTCTGGTCCTAGGTGCGCTCACACAGATGCCTGCTGTCCGTACATTTGCACTGAACGCTGCTCTTGCTATTCTGTTTGACTTCCTGCTTCAGATCTCCATGTTTGTAGCTCTGGTGTCTCTAGACATGAAACGACAGGAGGTAAAGTCAGGTTCCTGGATTCGTGGGGTGGAAAGGAGGATATTTCTTCCTGGTCTTCTTTCTATAAACCATTATTCTGTTTCCCTGTAGTCTGACCACGGCACAAAAAACAATTCTGATCCATGTTTTCTTGTTCTTCAGGCCTCAAGGTTTGACATCTGTTGCTGTATCAAGAGCAAGGGTGAGAAGCCAGAGAAGAAATCTGAGGGGTGGTTGGTGTGGTTCATGAAGAAGGTGTATTGTCCCATCTTACTGAACTCTGTCAGCCGAGTTATAGTGGTGAGTAGATCTTCCCACATGTCCAACCTCAACCGACAAGGAGGAATGGGCTACCTCCAGGCATAACTTCCCTTAATGTATGCACTACTTTATATGCTCCAACATGGAAGCTCTCATAGACTAGAGTTAGGAACCATACATCACAGAGCAGCCTTGACAAGGCAGTGTGACTTCCACATATATTTGCAAATCTTCCTGTTATATTTTCAACTGCACTTGGGTCTATCTATATCATGGGGTGCTGCCTTGTAATGGACACAAACTAATACTTTATGTGATATTATTGGGGGTTGCATTAGGTCACCCACAAGTTTTAGGAACTTTATGTATTTAAGTAGAACACAAAGATTAGGCAGAACCTATACATGTCAGGGAGTAGAAGTGAGATTGCTAAGAAAATAACTGCAGGCTTCTAGATGGGATTCTTCTTCTAAAGGGAAAACAGTCAACAGGCCTACACTGAACAACTAACAACTCTGGTGATGTACCTGAAAGGTGCTGGTGTCACCCGCCCCTGTAAAAGTTTCTGCATTCAATATTCAGGTTACACCTGGCTTCCAATGCTTTTCTGAGGACCATAGTGATATCAGTTACACAAGCATCATGAATTTATTGAGTTGTACTCAATCTGGTCCCAAATAAAAATAGGACTGGTGTACTTTAGAGAGCCAGGTGGAATTTTGGTAGCAATCACTAAGCAGTTACATAGAATTAGGGAAGGTGATAGGATCAACAATTGGCTGCACACAAAACATATTTTAACAGCAGGCAATAGTTTTGTTTTTGACTTTTTGACTAAGGTGTCTCTTTAATATCTCCTGTCTCCTCAGATGGTGGTGTTCATCTTTATGTTCTGCTGTGGGACTTACTTTATGATGCATTCTCGTGTGGGTCTAAACCAGGAGGTGGCTGTACCTCTGGTACGTATTACATTTCTACTTTATGTGACATTTCATCTTCATGTAAATAAGACTAGAACTAGGAGGCTTAAAGGAACCATACATGACTCTGTAGGCACCTCTCGGCTTGACAAACTTGGATTAAAAAAGGAGTTGGGTGGAAAATTGTTGGCCAAACAACTGATTCAGTCACTTTCTGAATACAATAGACATCAGATGAGATTCCTTCATTCACAAGAGAAATCTGAAAGAGAGAAATCTAAGCGTGTATGGCTAGAACAATTCATGCCTTGACTTCAGGTGGGGTTTATTGGCCATAAATACCTATAAAATTCCAACTGTCACCTGTCTAGTACAGATTGGTAAATGAGCTGACACTTGCTTAGCCCCTCTGCACCCCTTTTGTTCCTTGATAAAGACTTTACTTTAGGACCATAAGTGTTACAAATTAAATCAACCGGACTTATTAGGAAGAGAACTACACCCGCCTATCCTTTACAGCCAGGGAAGGTCCCATCTTGGCCTGTGTTGGGATTGCAGTTGCCATGGTGCTGCACATGTGGTCGGCTATGACATCAGCCATGTGAGGGCTTGAAAGTTCGGTTGACAGCTGAAATAAGCACACTGAGGAAAGTGACATTTGGTATGCCTTAAGGCCGTGACACACTGCAGGCGAAGCAGCGCGGAGCGGTGGCGCGCTGCCTTTGCGAGCAGTGTGTCATGTCATTTTCTCCTGGGCACCTCAGCTGGCGAGAGCTCGCGGAGCTGAGCGTGCCGAGATCAACAATTCCAACTTCAGCCAATCGGCTCGCACGAATAAACCAGCGCGTCGGTATGCGACAGCTGGCTGGTTGTTACGGACGAGCCGATTGGCTGAAGGTGCAGTCAATCATCTGACTGCAGTCAGCTCACACACTGCACGCAAAGCTCCGTGCCGGATAGCTTTGCTTCGCTCTGCACGGCTTCGCGTGCAGTGTGCCACGGCCTTTAAGGTTCCATTCACACCTAGGCGTCTTGCTGCTCAATGGTAAGCCAGACTAAACACTCAAGACAAGGAATCCCATCCATTTCTATGGCCTCTGTTCACATCTGAGCGTTGTATCGCAAGCAGAAAACAGGGGCCATAGCAGTGGACAGGGGCCAAAGAAATGAATAAGATTCCTTGTCTTCAGGGTTTTGTTGTGCTTACCGTTGAGTGTCAAAACGCCTAGGGGTGAACAGGGACTTAATGTAATGTATTTGGGAGACATTAAATTGATGGGACTAGTTCTTCTTTAAGGCGTAGCTATGGGCAAAATAAAAAAAATACAGCTATAACGTGGTCTGCCACCAGCCATAGCACAACAGTCTGCCCCCGCCCTTAAACATAGTTTTATTACCTGTTGATCCTGGCATTATTTCTCCATTTTCGCTAACAGACCAAAGATGTCCATCAAAAGTCACAGTTACTGGGGTTGAGACGAACCATTCATTGACAGGGGTGCTTATAACAGTCAGCTTTTATTCATATGGTTTATTTTTTTCCAAAGGAAAGAAAAGCTGTTGCTGTGACTGCTTCAAAATTGTCCGCTGGAGTTTGGCTTTAATTTCTGTGCCTCTTACTTAAGTCTATAAGGACCACTCTGTCCACAGGGTGACAATGCTGCTGTATGGTTTAAGTGCAGAAGGAACAGTGTTGTCACCATATTACAGAAAGTAGAAAAATAATGGATCTTTTGGCAGGATCAACAGGTAATAATACTATGTTACCGGCAGAGGGGTGAAGACAGGGGCTAGGTGGACCAAACCAAAAACCGTTGTGTTAACGCTAGCGACAAACTGCATCTTATATGACACATTTGTTTTGCCCATAGTTCCACTTGAGGACAGGAACGCCACTTACTTTACCTTATTATGATTTCTACGTAGTCCACTGCAGCCACATCTCAGAGATCTCCTCACATGTCCAATGGGTGTCACCTGCCTCCTATTTGGGAAAACTTTTTAGTAGTATACCCATCACCAGCCTTTGATGGGTATTTGGGAATATCTCTTCTGAATTACAGATGGGTGAGCAGAAGGAGTCCCCAGATTACAGACAACGGGGACTAGGTTGGAATAATGCACTACAGCTCTACCTGAAAAACAGAAGATCTGAGCAGGTCGACTGTGTTTTCTGTATTCATCTCAATGGTTCAAAAAAAATGACATCATGTGAAAGAGTAGCTGATACTCATGCATGGGAACTTTCTAGAACTGGCCCCAAATTCCAGCCAATCAGTATGATACAGAGCTTCTAACGGCAGATAAGTGAATCTGTTGCCTTGTCCTGCATGGAAAAGCTTGTGTTCACATTAAACGGGTTCTTATTTGTGCATCCTATTATGTGCTAAATGCCCTATTTACCTTTTTCCCCAGGATTCCTATGTGGTGGACTATTTGAATCATCTCAATGAGTATTTCGAAGTTGGAGTGCCGACGTACTTTGTCACAACACCTGGTTATAACTTTTCCAGCCTAGCCGGAATCAATGGCATTTGTTCTAGTGCAGGATGTGACAATAATTCAATGACGCAGAAGATACAGTATGCCACTGACTATCCCACACGGTAAGTGTCCTGCACAGCTTCAAGACTTTGGTAACCATACTGGTGTATACTATGTAGTCCTAATGTTCAGTACTGGCATATGAAATGGCTGGGTTTGTTTTAACAAAATGAAAAAAATAGAGTTCATTACAATTTGGATGTTACAATAACAGCAGCCATAGAAGGAACATATAACATTGTCCTTATATAATCCTTGGTTCTCAACTGGTGGGCCGCAACCGCGTGTTCTGTGGGTCGCCGCATGCCTTCCACTTGTCTAGGCGAGAGGGTCCTTTGCCTCCCCCTAGCGCAGCACTGTCAGTTTTGCGCCAAGCAGCCATTCAAAATATGCTGCCCAGTGCCGAGTGTCAGATTGAGGTGGGATCACAACACAGCGGCCCACACTGGACCCCGGGCTGAGCATCCACTCCAGTTCCCGTAAGGTAGGGAGACTGGGTGCACCTGAAAAAAACAAAAAACTTTTTTGGAGTTTGTGTGAGATTGTGTCTGTGGTTGTGTATGTATGTCAGTGTTTTTGAGGGCACCTACCATGCCTTCTGGTGTGGCAGGTGTGTTGCGTTGCCATGCATTTGAATGACACCCCGAATGCACCTCGCATCCACAGTTCGTACGCCCGCACCAGAACAAGCGATACCCTAATGCCGTGCGTTCCATTGCAGTGTGACTTGGGTCGCAACTTAATGACCGAGGACAAATGTGGGTCCTGACGTAACACAGGTTGAGAACCCCTGCTCTAGATCACATTGAAGTAGATGTAATTGTATCATTATTAATTGCCATGTTTTTTCCGTGAAATACTGTTTTCAATCTTTTTTTTACATCTTAATGCTGCTGGTCTCTTGCTGTCACTTTAAACTACTTGTCACCACAATATCTTCATGCACTTGCCCCAGGCTTCAGTTGCAATTTTATTGCTCTGCACTGGCAACCTGATAGTGACATAGGTGGAACATGCCTCGGCAAAATGTTTTGGCATGTCCACTTTTACTCTGCTCCAGAGGAGCAAGTGACAGGGTGGCAATGCAGGAGCAGAACTGGGAGACAGTTGTCAACCCATAACAGGAAATAAAAGTAATTTACCGGCACACACTTGAAGGGTTTTTAAAGTACTGATATGTTTATTCAATACCCAATGTCACATACTGTCATACGGTGCTAAAACCCATAACAGGAAACGCCTGAACATGGACCTTTGTGACTTGGTCACCTATTATTCAATTATTAAAATCTGACATTTTAAAGCTCATATGTAACTGGGTTTGAGCTACTTTTAAAGATTAATTGCAGTTTATTCCTTGCATAAAGTGAACACGGCCTACCTGCTTAGCCCTGGTGACCTGAGAACCTCGGCCAGACAGCTTTTCCCACACCCTGGAAGGATTCTTGCTGTCTCTCCTAAAAAGAAAGCTTCAAACTAAAAAGACAGTTTCACAGGAGATGTTTTGGGGAGTACATTACCAATGAGCTAAACCAGAGCTGGCTGTATTACAGAGAACTCAGATAATTGAGGTAATGGGCTCTCAGCTGCAGTGTTTGCTGAAAAGCATTAGTAGCTTGCTGACTGCTCCACTTGCTTCTACTTGTTGCCTGGTCTAAAGACCAAAAGAAATACAGTAGACATCATTTGCTCTTGGTTGACTTTCTCTTTTGGCACATAGAGGGCCAGTGCCAATGGGCTTTAGTTCACTTGAGAATTACTTCTCAAGTCTATGGAAACGCAAAAGCAGTTGAAGCAGTGCTAGTACACCCACAATGAATTCTAAATGTTCTCAGAAGCATAACAAATTCATATCAAAAGCTGCATTTGCCTATTGAAGTCTGTCAACTCAGGCCCATAGGCACAGTGTTTAGAACTCAAGAGAACTTTCAGGGCTAATGAAAGGGGGGGAAATGTAATTAGATTTAACTATGAAGACCCTCATCCTTGTCTTAGGGCCAAGGTTGGTGAATTCAGCATGCATGTGACTTCAGTTTGAGATGCTTCTGAGATCATTTAGAAATGATTGCAGGTGCAGTTGTCTTGCAGTTGACCTTCTTCAAAGAGAACAAAAGGCCATCAACACTGGCCCTTATTCAGCAATCACGTCTTCCTCTCTAACGCACATTCCTGACCCTTCCTTCTTGGGTGCAGGTCGAGGGCTTTGTTTGCTCTGATGAAGGGGAAGTTCCCCGAAAATGCATTCAGCTTAGTGGCAGTAAGACTCACTACGAGTAGAGCTCCTGGACATTCATACATTTGTGCAGCGGTTCATCCAGTGAAGACTACAAGTCTAATGTGTCACTGTTCTTGCTCCATTTGAGAGTATAAGTGTTTTTATAAATACAGTTTTCAATAAAAGGATTATTGCACTAGGTCAGGCGCCCGGTGTCTTCTTTCTTTCATGCAGGTCGAGGGCTACCTGTCTTGTTTATAAAGTGCACCCAAACATGGCTGCAATCACCTTTAACCTCCATTTCAGCCTTCTTTAAAGTAAAAGGTGTGCTCCCCTATTAGTTACAACACTTCTAAATCCTTATTGTGCTGTCTTTTTTTTTTGAATAGCAATTTTTTATTTTGTTAATAAAATACAAAGATACAAGACATTTACAGAGAGAAAATATATGATAGTACATATATCCAAAGTGGTGCAAAAGTAGTACATTTGCATATCCATCCCCCAATCAGTATGTGTCATACAGGCAAAAAGAAAATCATCACATCTGCAGGAATGAAGGCATTCGAAAAAGTGTAGCATCTAGCAGCATATGGAATTTTAGACTATCGAAGAAAAGAATCTAGGGAATGGTAGATAACCAAATTTCCAATAAGGAAGTAACGTGTCTCAAGAAATTGTAAAACCTGAAATATGCATGAAATTATAAGTAAACAGTATAATTCAAACACAGTATACAGTAAAAAAATCAAAACATATCCCTATTTCGTCTGAATCCACTCCAAGGATACAGCAAACCGAAAAACACTTCCATAATTCTATACCCGTTCCCGAACACCCCCGGGACCTTGACCCAGTATGTGGATATACCTGAGGAGCATGGATCATGACCATCATGTGAGATAGGATAGGCACTAGATAAGTCAAACCAAATGGACCTGGAATGATTCATCCATGGCATTTAAAGAATTATATCTTCCATAGCATTCCAAGCTTTCCAGACCTTCTTATAGGTTGGTAGGGTATTGTTCAACCGTGCCGTTAGGTGTTCCATACTCTGCACCTCTTTGATCCATTGGTCTAGGTCTAATTTAGAGGGAGGGGATGTACATTTCCAGTGCAAAGCTATAAAACAGCGAGCTGCTGTCAAAACATGTGAAATTAGTCTATCATATTTATTGAATTGTGCTGTCTTTGCCAACTTTAGCACACAATGAAGCTGCTCAGATGTATATGCCCTTTTACTCTGGCTAGGCTGGAGTATTAAAACTCCCACAGCAGCCAACCTGAGAACCTTTACTACAGAGACTGTGTCCTTGATATTTGTGTTGTATCTTTGTTATTCTATGTTCTTCCTTCACACTGTGTTCTATCTGCTGTTCACACCCTGACTCATCAGTTATCTCCCAAGATGGCCCTGTCAACTTTGCACATAATTACTGCTCTAATCTAATCATGCTACTTAATTATGTACAATATATAAATAGTCTTTGGACTTCACGTCAGGCCATCCAGTTTAAACGTTTGCATGCTACCCTAATGCCTTCACCTTGCACGTTCCATATCGTGACAGCAGAATTGTCTTAATCTCTACAAAGTTTACCATGCTATTGGTGGGGCATCTAACTGATTCTTTATCTACTGGGTTAGGCAGAGGTGCTGTGGGCTGTGTTTAGAGCTCCTTGTTAGATTGGTGCTAAAAATGTGGATAATACGATTTAAAGCCCATATCTGGGTAAGGCTGATATGAAAGGTGCTTCATTTGAACACTGTATCTGTACATATATGTGGTTTTTGTTCACTTGCTTTCATTACCTTTTGTATGATATGTTGCACATGTGGCAAAAGTCTCAGATTTACCCATCACAATACATGGCCTGCTGCAGATTGGATTGCCTGTAGCCAAGATCAAGAATTGTCAGTAGTCCATCCTGCCCATGCATGGCCAGCCTTTTAATTTAAAATGCATTGCCCTAATATGTTAATGATCTTGCCCTGACTCATCATTCTCTGGCATTTTTGTCCCTGATAGATCTTACTTAGCTGTCCCAGCATCCTCCTGGGTCGATGACTTTGTGGACTGGCTGAATCCTTCATCGGACTGCTGTAGATTGTTACTAAACGGGACCTTCTGCTCTTCTACTAGCAGTGAGTACTATTATTGCACCAAGACAGCGTCACTAAAATGGAGAGATAATAAAAAATCATAAACGCTTACTCTGATTTATTTGCATCAAATAATTCACATATTTTGTTCTATACTGTTGCAAATGTTTGAAAATTCTAGTTCTCGTTTGATGTTAAAGGCGAGAGGGAGAGAGAGGTAATAGATGAGGCATGAGATGCTGGTGTCAAGCAAACAAGAGAGTGTAGTAACTCACCATGAGGTTTGCTTCCGTGTGCAATCAACGGCGTTGGGATCTCTACGATGGGGAGTTGATTGTAGTTTCTCCTTTCGAGTCCTCCGTGTTGGCTGCAGTCTGTGTGCTGACTGGATGGGCAACTGTAAGGGTGGAGGTGTCGTGAGTGCTGGGGGGGTCTCGTTGGTTCAAGGATAGCTGGGTGATATTGTTTAGTAAATCCCTTACAATCTGCTCTAGTACCTGGTCTAGGATCTACTCCATCATTTACTCTGCCATCTCCTACAGTACTCCAGTGTCTGCTCTAGTATCTCTTGTAGTACTTGGACTAGTGTCTACTCCATTTTCTTCTCTAGTATCTTCTGAAGTACCTGGTCTGGTGTCTACTTCAATATCTGATCTATTACTTTCCACATTACTTGGTCTACTACCGGTATCTGCTCTACTATTTCTTCTTGTCCCTCCTATGGCACCTAGTCTAGTGTCTACTTAAGTACCTGCTCTAGTATCTCCTGTTGTACCTGGCCATGTGTCTACGTTATTATCTTCTTTAATACCTTGTATGATATCTGGTCTAGTATCTACTTCATTATCTGCTTCAGTACCTCCTATAGTAACTGAGCAAATATATGATCCAATAGTCTATGTATTGTATTAGAATGCAATGTTTAGCACTAGTCCTAATGATCCACCACAGATTTTGGCTACTGCAAAGTCAAAGTCTGTCTGCAACACTATCAGGGTTATTCACAAAGGGGTGAAGAGTTTGGAGAAGGCAGGAGAAGTGAACAATCAAGGACAACATAGCTGATTTGGAAAAATTCTCCAATTCAGCTCACCTTCCATTTCAGCTATGTTGTCCTAGATTGTTCAATTCTCCTGCCTTCTCCAAACTCTTCACCCTTTTGTGAATAACCCTGTGTGTGTATTTAGGACCATTGTACTGGACAGACATTCCTTTTGATAACCTATCTAACAGTACCTGTGCATAGAGGCTGTTTAGGCACCCTCTCTCTCTTTATATGCCCTCTTTCCTGTCACAGCTCTACCGCAATCTGTAGATAGCAGCTTGTAAACTTTGTGTAAAAATCAACATTATCTTCAGAAGTCTGAGCAAGTTTAGCAGCCTGTCGAACCAACTGGTGACAAGACTTAGTAACAGAATAGAACAAATACTATCAAATCTCCAGTTGATATCCAGTCCATACAGATTTTAATTGCAAGCCTCGATGAAGAGGGTATCTGTGGGCCCCCAAAACACATTGGCTTCACCTTTCTGAAATTCATTGGAATTAAATTGTATGTGGACTATTAAGCAATGTTTTGGTTCTTCTCTTCTTATACTTACTGTTTTTGCACACCAAGGAAACCATGGACATGTAGACACAGCCACACTGGAATGTAGACACTGCCACACTGGACTGTAGACACTGCCACACTGGAATGTAGACACTGCCAACCCAGTAACCAGATTACCCTTATTAGTAGATAGTAACACCAATAGGACAACCTTACGATTCCGGCGCTACCTTTCCACGTCCGAATTGTACCCACGCAGACGCACTACCTAGGCACGATCAGCGTTCCTGTACTACTGACTCCTATAGGTAAAGTCAGTTTTTACAGACAGTGTTTAGGAAGCGGCAAAACAGGGAAGGGAACAAGAAGGAGCTTTATGCACAGGTACTGTTGGATAGGATATCAAGTAATTTTAACAGGGTCCGGCTCTTGGCAACCGGGTTTGCTCTGGCTATAAAGGGGGCGGAAGGCACACTCCAAACACTACATGCCTGCTGCCCCCCCGTGACCCAGAAAGATGCCACCTGAGACCATGGCCACAGGCTGCCTCATAAACCTTGGAAAAGCCACATTAAACCATGGCATGTAAAATCTTTTAGCTCAGGAAGAGAACATCTCTGAGCTGAGCAACTGAGCTGTTACTACTCTATTTTCAGCACTACCTGGATGTATACGGAGGTGTATGAGAACTACGAATGGACCGTTACGACCGACAGTAGACGATTTTAATCACTACTTGCCCATTTTCCTGCAGGATTATCCCAATTTGAAATGTGCCAAAGGGTGAGTCACAGTAGCTGGCAGAATAAATAGCTAAATGTCCTAATAGGTCTTCTACTAGAAAATGGCCATCCATTGGCTTTTATTGCTGAGGATGCACCATAATGTGTTTAAACTTTCACAAATCTAGCTCTTTGACGCTCAGGGTGGCCAGACTGTGTTATATTGGTCCTGTTATTGGGTGTTGCATCCTTCTGAATCAAGTGAAGCTCAACTGCATATTACGTTCACAGTCTTCTATTCAATAAATATGTGTACTAAAGCATCTCTATACCAAAAAACAAAAATGGAACGTATTGCCGTTTTATAGTCCTTAGATGTGGTGACCGCGTTAGTTTTATTTTTTCAGGCTTTTTTTTGTAAAAGAACTCCGGGCAGAATTTGTATTAACCCTTGCAGTCAGTCTGCCCTGCACTATAAGGGTTAACTGCTCATTTAGGTGTTAAAAAAACATTATACTCACCAGAACTACTGAGCCGGTTCCCTGCTTCTCTGGTCACTGAAGTCTTTCTCCTCCTACTCTCCCCTTAGCATTAGAATGTTCCTCAGCATCCTCATCTATACACTTTGTATAGAATGTGATGATTTTTGGGACCTTAGACTGCTGTAGAGGAGGGGGAGGGAGGCTGCAAGGACCACTCTAAAGCTCCATTCACAGATAGCAGTAGCGTTTTACTTGTGTTTTTTTGCACGGGAAGCCGCGAAGAACGAAACCAGTTCAATTAGCAGGCACTGACAAGGACACTATGGAGCTGAGTTATAAATGTCCTGCCCAGCGTGTAGCTGGGTGAATGCCATTCCCACTAGATGGAGCAGCGGAGCTCCATTTTTTAACTAACAAAAACCCCAAAACATTGGTTCCTCTTCTCATCCCCCAATGGCAGGGGTGGAGCAATAATCCTCTGAGACCAGGCTATGTGATGACGCTGCCCCAGGAGGTGGGCCCATGACGTCCTGGACATAGAGGATGATTTTGGCCATCATTTAACCTGGATAACTGAAGACATCTAGTGGAGAAAAAGGGGTACTGCAGGGAAGAATTGCTAACCACTAACCCACTGTGCTGCCCCAATATAAGAGTTTCCACTGAGGAACACAGCTGCGTGGTTGTCAGCCCTTGCAGCACTGAGGGTCCCCAGTTCAAATCCCGGTCAGGATCTCTCTGCAAGGAGATTATATGTTCTCCCTGTGCTTGTGTGGGTTTTCTTCAGCTGCTCAGGTTTCTTCCCACAGTCCAAAGACATGATGGAAGGTTAATTGGCTCCTGTCTAAATTGGCCCTCTATGTATGCATGTGAGATAGGGACCTTAGACTGTAAGCTCCTAAGGGCAGGGACTGATGTGAATGTGCAACGATGTAAAGTGCTGCGTACATTGTTGGTGCTATATAAATAACTTATCAATATTATACATAAAAAATGAAATTGCATTGTATCACACATTGTATAAACATAAATTATGCTTCTGCAGGGGTCTGGGTGCTTATGACAATGCTGTCAAGTTCAATGACCGAGGAGAGATCATAGGTAAGAGGGATCTTCTTCCCATGTATGATGTCACTGGTGTCATGTTGGTGTTATTAAATGGAGGTCTATTTTTTTCCCACAGCCACCCGTTTTATGGCATATCACTCCCCTCTAAAGAACTCTCAGGAGTATACAGGGGCTCTGATGCAAGCTAGAGAACTGGCAGCGAACATCACCGAATCATTAAGAAAAGTTCCGGGTACCGACCCTAATGTAAACGTCTTCCCATACACGTGAGTGAAAGCTCTAAATTTACTGACATGCTATTTGTCCTATGACTACTGGAGATCAGGGAACCAATTAACACAAAATGTATATTTGACTTTGATCATGCCAGTTTTATTGATGAGAATATCTGCAGACATTTGGCGGTTTACACCAAAGAGCTCCATTTTCATTGTCAACACAAAATAGAGTAGCTAAACCCAAGAACAAACATTTAAACTAAAGTGCGGTGTGGAAAAATGAACCCTGGAAGTAGGGCGCCCCACCGCACTGCATGGGTTAAATGCTGGTTAGCTCTAGGGGTAGAGGAATAAGGAGTATTACGAACCTTACGTTCTCTCCACCTGTGTCTCCGATCCCCGGAGCCTCCTCTCTAGCATTCTCCCAGCCATGGTTACATGCTTGCCTCCTTCACATACAATGCAGAACTAACAGTCTTGTATTTTATGACTTTGAGGGACTGTCCACAGAAGAAGTTGATTGTTAGAATTTAAATACACTTCAAGTAGTCCCTTTCATGCTCCGAAGCATGCTATCCTATCCTCCTCGGAGCTTGCCTAGCCTGACAGAGGAGGATCAGGCATAACCCCCATCTAAAAACCTTGTCAAGTGGTCAACCTTTTTTTTTACTTCATTAGTTTTTCCTTACTCTGAAAGATGCCAAGTGCTGTCAAGTGCACCCAACATGGGTGCTGCTTCATTGCCATAGTGTCACGTTCATCTCTTGTGACAGACTGCATTGGCTTATGACCAGTGGTTACCACTTCCTGACAGTAATTCATCCCACATCTCAGTGTATTTTAGGTGACCAGAAACTCTTTTATCTTATACCGTTTAAAAATAGCAAAACGTGAGCTAAACCTAAAGGAACCTAATGTCCTAAAAACATAGGATTTATTGTGTAGTTAGGCCCCCTTAGCATATGTGAAAGGGGCCAGCTGGTTGGGTCTCAGGATTTCCTCGTGAGACTGAGGCAAACAGCTGTGTTCGCCACCATTTGCATGTAAACTGACACGCTGCAATTAATAGTTTAAGTCCTGGGGCTATCGTGCTGCAGGTAATTGCAGCATGTGCACATTAGACTCACCCACTTGGACCCATTTGCACGTGTGAATGAGGCCCTAAAGTATAATGTCAGCTAAAATGTTATTCTAGTTATTGATAGAATGGGGAAAGGGTTCCAGCCTGTCCATGTCTCATTCATGCCTGTGGTTCCAATGGGTAGATTTCCATCAGGAAGTGGAAGGAAATCTTTCCAAAGTGAGGGCAAGTCGCACTGTTGATAGTTATCACCTCTCCAGGTATCCCCAATGGAAATTTTTCACCACACATCCTGTCTTCTCTCTTGTTTCCTGTCCTAGTTACAATATCCCCAAATGGGGACACATATACCAGATGAAACCTTACAGAGAATCTTAACCTCTCATCTATCCTAAACTAAAAAACAAAACTCTGGCTAGGTTCTACTAAACACATATATGTAAATGAGGTCCATTTGTAAGGATGAAAGTACAAACCCTTGGACTTCCTCTGAAAATCAGGGACAGTTAAGCTCAATGCACTTTATATATACCCAAACATGTGATATTATAGCTATGCTGTCCTTGTGTTTATTCATGTATATTACCCATGCATGTTTTTTTTTTATATTGTGATCACCTCACTGTTCCTTCTTCTTCTTGCTTTTTTTTCTGATCATTTCCCATCTGCTTTTCACGCAGGATTACATACGTTTTCTATGAGCAGTACCTGAGCATTGTTCAGGAAGGTCTCTTCACACTGGCCCTCTGCTTGCTGCCAACCTTTGCCGTGTGCTGTATTCTGCTGGGAATGGACTTACGTTCGGGTCTCATTAACCTAATTACCATTTTCATGATCATCATAGACACAGTTGGTGTTATGACCCTGTGGAGCATTGATTACAATGCCATCTCTCTTATCAATCTGGTAACGGTGAGTGAAAGTTCTTTCATGCTCCTCTCTCATACATGTCCTAAGTCAAGCCAATATCTCCTAAGCTTTACTTAAATGTGCACCAATAGAGAGGCTCAGATACTCCTTTCTTAGAGAATGTACTGCTCCAGGCTCCTTTCAGCAATACTTTTGGTCATGTGGTATCTACTGAACAGAACCCTAAGCCTCCCATTCATTTGCACTTAAAATATTGGATGCCTTTGGTTATGTGGGACCCACTAAAGGTACCTAGAGCAGCAAATTTTCTGCAAAAGTGAGTATTTCATCCCCTCTATTTATTTAGCTATCCAAGAAAGAATGCTGACAGAGTTCAATTTTAAAATGTGAGTACAGGTCCCCTATTAGACATCCTTCCTCTAAACCGGGCAAGTCAAACTGGCATTTATTGGGCCCATGTGGCCCCTTGTTCCTTCTCTGTGGCTCTTATTGGTTTGAGGATAATAAAAAAACAATGTGTGTCCAGTTTTTCTCCAGTTGCTGAGTTGCACTTCATTACAAAAATTGCAGCTAGATATTTGGAAAATGAAATAGTTGCAAATGTTACTATAACATTGAAGTGGAACTAGACCCACCAATTTAATGGTCTCCCAAAACAGGTACTTTCAAGGCCAACAGTCAAGGTTGCCAATGTTCTTATTTTAGCTCTCAACCGAACTTACAAGCCTTGAAATGGCTGGTGTCATAGCTGATCACATATGAGGCACCATGGCAACTGCAATCCAAATAGAAGCCAAGATGGCACCTTCCTTGGCTGTAAATGATAAGAGGTTGTACCAAGTGCCCCCTCTCACCAAGTTAGTCCTCTCACTTCAACCCCTTGTTTCATCTGAGTTTTAGAACTTGCCTTTTCTAAATTTTAAACCTCCTCTTGTCTTCACAGGCCATTGGGATTTCAGTGGAATTTGTTTCCCACCTTACTCGATCTTTTGCCATGAGCAGCAAGCTCACCAAAGTGGAACGGGCAAAAGAAGCCACTATCTACATGGGCAGTGCCGTAAGTACAGGAGATAAGCAATCACAACTCAGCATCAGCTTAGAGAGGACTTTGTAGTTAATAATAACCACCATGCCACGAAAAGCTCTTGTGTGACTATGCCCCAGGTCTAGGTTTTGTAAATTACAATGGATGCGTGGCAGAACCAAAGCTAGGTAACAGGTAGATAAAGGCAATCTATCACATGGGTAAATAGACTGCTCTGGACATGTTTTAAATATGAGGCTCCCATTACTGACTGTCCTAAATATACTGGCTGCCTCTGGCTTCAATAGTTTTTGAGTCACTGACCCAGAACATTGGTGTCAGAAAGAAGTCTTAACTCCTGATTAGTGATGAGCAAACTGGCCTGCAATCAGTTGGCATGGATGATTGCTGAACCCAGCCAGAAATCCGGGTTCCGCAAAAGTCCAGGTGAACTGAACCCAGGCCTGTATTTGTCCTAACAACCAATAACGCTGTGCATGCATAGGATCATTGGTTGCTAGGAGGCTACTGGCTGGGCCACACAGCGTTATTGGTTGCCAGGATGCGGGCCGGAGCACCATAACAGCCAATTATTCTGTGGACCCGCCAGTGTCTTGACAACCAATGACACTGTGGCCCTACACACCATCAGTGGTTGCTAGGACACAGATGTTTGGTGGGCAAGTCAACTGGCCAGAGCATTTGCCCATTTATTTAACTGTGAACACCTTGCATTCAGGTCGAAGTCATAGTCAACCTGAACTCGAAATTCATCCCTACTTCTGACCTGTGCATGCTAAGATGGTGGCTAACCCACAGCATCATAGGGTGGTATGGTGCACCCTCCTACATTCTATCAGCCATTAACACTATCTAGCCCAGCCACTAGCATCCTAGCAACAAATGATGCTGTGTGGGCTGCACAGTGTCATTCGTAGCTAAGACACAGATGTAGTTCGGTGGTTGAGCGAACTGGCCAAATCGTTCACCCATTTGGCAAATTGTGAACAGCTTGGGTTCGGGCTTAACTCATAGCCAAACCAAATCTGAAGTTCATCCCTACCCCTGACCTTCATGTTTGTTCCAGGCCTGCTCTTCAGAAAGTATTAAAGCCATTGAAAGAGCATGACAACCAAGCAGCTAGCATTTTAGAAGGAGGGGCCAGCAATGCAGCCTCCCTATTCTGTCAGTCCAGATTTTCTTTAAGACTATATACTGTACTGACTATACTGTCTATGGGGTGCTGTATTAAGGAAGATGCACGGGTATCTTATACTTTTGTCTATCTTCACAAACAGGTGTTTGCCGGAGTAGCCATGACTAATCTCCCAGGGATCATTGTTCTGGCCTTCGCGAAAGCTCAGCTCATCCAGATCTTTTTCTTCCGCCTTAATTTGACCATCACTCTGCTGGGACTAGTACACGGCCTCATATTCCTGCCTGTTGCACTCAGCTACTTTGGTAAGTTGGCCTGGGATCAATGTGTGTCTGAGAGCAATGTTTCCTATACTAAGCCTGGATTCAGTTGATGTTGGAAAGCAGCTGAGGATATGACTCTTACCAGTCAAGATGTACACATGGCTGAGCCATTCTTGTTTTAATGGAACACAGGAAGACTGAAATAGGAAATTACATCAATACCATATAGTTCTACAAGGAAGAACATTACATTATACAAGGATAAAACATATCACACACTACCACCTAGTAGCAGAACCACTAATAATATATGAAAATGGTTGTTGCACCAATGTCTGTATTAACAGTGTGCTAACAGTTACAGAAAACAACAACATTGGGGACATGTATGAACTGTTGTTCCTCCATCCAGTTAGCAGTGGCCAGTGTGTTAATTGGGGCACTTATGATAAGGGGTAAGACTTGCAAGGGGGTGACGCATTAATGTCAGGTGAAATTACAGGGGCCATAGAATGGTGCTCATGTAAATGAAGCATCTCAAGAAGACCAGACAGATTCTTACATTTTACCCAAGCCAAAAACTAAGGGGTCGGGGGAAAAAAGCAGGCCCACCTATAGACTTGCAAGACACGGAACTTGCAGCAAAAGGCTGGTATGGGGTTTATATCTTGGCTTTCAGGTTGTTTTTTCCTCTAGTCATCTGTCTATCAGGCATGGCTGCTGAGATATGCTGCCTGGCCAAAAAAAGATCACCACCTCAATTTAGCTAAGCAAATACGTCAAAGCCTTCCACTGGATAATAAGCCTAGGTTCAGCAACATTATATGCCCAGCAATGAGGTCAGCTGCCTACCGAAATATATTGAATTACCAGGTTTTTTTTCTTCCCTGATGGCACATTGGGCAGATTCCAAGATAACAATGTCTGGATTGACCAGTCTCAGATTGTGAAAGAGTGGTTCAGGGAGGCACCTTAGAGAAGAGTCATATGGCCCTTAGAGAAGGGTCATATGGCCACTTAGAGAAGAGTCACATGGCCCCTCAGAAAAGAGTCATATGGCCACTTAGAGAAGAGTCATATGGCCACTTAAAGAAGAGTCATATGGCCACTTAGAGAAGAGTCATATGGCCCCTTAGAGAAGAGTCATATGACCCCTTAGAGAAGAGTCATAGTGATAAGTATCCTGCAAGAGTATACAGTGGATGAAGGATCACAGCATTCCCATCATTTCACAAAGATGCAAATGAGTAGCATATTGCAATCCCCTCACCCCTGCCAAGTGTGCTAGTCCTCCCTTACCCACATACACAGCCAGATCTGATCTTTGTAATTATTTCCATGCAGGCCCCAATGTCAGCCGAGCGGTGTTACTGATGCAACAGGAGAAAGAAGAGCGAGAGAACAGGCTGGAAAACGGTGTCAACGTATATACGAACATGGACTTCCAGGAAGATGAGAAGAACACAGAGGAGAAAGACAAATCTTAGAAAAAGAACAAATCTCGAGACGACTTTTGCTCTACAACAAGGGCTTCTTGATTACCCCATGAACTAATTCAAGATGGCCGCTGCCATGGACTACCGACCAGCACACAGCTGCAATAAATGAATGACGGATAACGGCAACTCCGCAGGAACTACAGAGACCATACTAGATGTCAGGAGAGGTCTTCAGATGTTTCCACAGATGATTTCACTCTTCATTTAGACATGGCCTACTGATTCACAGCTGTATACTGTATATATCTAGAAACCAGGAGCGGGATCCCCACTCCGGGGGGTGATACTTAGAGGGGATGTAATCATTTTTTTCTGTTACGATTTAGAAAAAAAAATTGTAAAATAAAATAAAACAGTATTTTTGCATCTCGTTAGTTTGTTTTAGCAAGTGATTTTTGGAATTAGGAATTGCCAGAGAGCGACTATAAAATTCCAGTCCAACCGGCTCTCTGAAAAGATTTTTTAAAGTGGAACTTCAGCTTTCTTCACACATGTGGCTAATTTTTTAAGGTTGGTTCATCTGACAGCTGCAAGCAGTCAGATCTGCAACTTACCAGGCAGGGGGCAATAAAATAAGGCCGTATGCTGCTGGATGGTGCGCAATCAGTGAGGGGGAAGGGTGCTGGTGGAGAGTGATGCTGCTTAAAGCCAGGTGGGGAGATGTGTAAGGGCTCTGCATCTTCCCGCCCAGCTCTTGGCAACCTGGGACGCTCTGGCCGGCGTCACGCTGAGCTCCTGACAAGCAGTGACATCAATGGTTGCCAGGAGCTTGGTTGGACTCCTGCAAGAGCGTCCCAGGTTGCCAAGAGCTGGGCGGGGAGATGCAGAGCCCTTACACATCTCCCTGCCCAGCTCTTAGCAACCTGAGACACTCTGGCCCTCATCCTGCCTAGCTTCTGGCAATCAATGACGGCCCAGGTTGGCAGGAGCTGGACAGGACGCCGGCCAGAGCAACCTGGGACACTCTGGCCAGAAAGGGGGTGGCAGGCACACCGAAAACATTGTGCAGCAGAGCGGCCATGCCCCGACGTGTCCCAAAGAGGTGCCACCGGGGCAACAGACTGCCCCAATATAAGGAAGGCCCTGGCTGTATAAATGTGCCAACACAGGCCTCATATGACTTCATCTTCCATTTTGGGTCATTCACTAACCCAGTGCATATCTGTCAGCCTGAGAAGATGGTAGTTGCCCATACACAGATTATGAGCACAGCACCGACAGTTAATAATTTACCATTTCTCCTCTAAGGGAGGGGAGTTTCCCCGAAAATAAGACCTACCCCAAAAATAAGACCTATTACTATTTTTGGGAATTGCTAATATATAAGACCTACCCTGAAAATAAGACCTAGTTGCGACCATTCCCAGGGTGGTGGCATAAGGGGGAACTTGAAGAGCCGCAGGAGAGGCAGGAGAGGATCAGCGGTGCCAACGAAGCCAGCGCTAGAGGAAGCGAGGCGGCAGCGTAGGCAGCAGAGCCGTATAAGCCGATGCTTCCTCTATAGCGCCGGCTCCGGTCACAGGCGGAGTGATACCAAATGCACTACGCATGTGAGGAATCCATAGTAAAAGCGCGCTTCGCTCATTCTGGCCAGCGAATTACCAAATTGCTCTTGGAAAGGTACGGCACCCCTGATTGCCCTGATCACCATATTTTTCTACATGAATAAGTGTGGATTGTTGTACATTTAAAAAAAATAAAAATAAGACCTACCCCGAAAATAAGACCTAGTGTGTTTTTTTTAGCTAAAAAAAATATAAGACAGTGTCTTATTTCCGGGGAAACACGCTATGTGAAAAAGAGGCGCTAAGAATCCCACATTGGGAGTGACTCTGTCCTTAGAATGCTCTGATGAGTCGGCTGCCACATGGACAAGGAACTCACAAGCAGGAGGAGGGAGTCTTCAGTGATCTCAATCAGCAACAGACGGGGACATCACCACAACTTGTCCAAAGTGTTTTTTTTTCATTTACATCAACGGGAGAGCCGATGCATTTTGGGGGTCCACAAGAATCCCCCTTCATCAGGGCTGATAAATTGATCTGTTAAAGTAGGACTCCGGGCAAGGGTTAGGTGCTCATTATGTTCTATGGTCTAAAATAAAAAGAGATGTACTCACCAGGCTGGCTGCTAGACCAATCCCAGCAGCCTCTTCTTCCCCGGGCTCCAGGGGTCTAAACCCCACTGACATCATTACAGCTTATGCGGATCCATAAATACATGTTAGTAAGGAGATACAATGTTACAATTCAAGAGACCGCCGGAGGCAATGAGCATATAAATGTAACCATTAATACTCCGGGAATAGCAGTCCTTACATTTATATGCTCATTCTCTTCATGTGCCAGACAGTGACTGCAGCCAATCAACTGCAGTCACTGTTCGCGAGCAATTGCACAGTTTTATAACCTCCTCTCCTGGACTTACATGGCTTACTCTGATTTTACTGCACACTGTGAGCTTCTCATAATGTACATTAGCAGCTGCAATATGTCAGATAGAGATATGAAACCCACCATGTTTCCTGGATGGAAGGGATCCAGCATCATCTAGCGCTTTCCTCCCCAGCTTGACTTTCCTTGGCCCGCCCCTTTCATTCATTGGGTTTAGTTCATTGAATCATGTAACTATGTTGATGAGGTGGGAAAGGAAGAGCCAATTAAACAGTTCACCTCATAAGAAAGTGCCTCTCTCTCTTCTGTCGGTTCAGATGAGATCAGCTTCTGTGAACGCACTGCACATGGGTGGCCCTCAGGGAAAGAATGGCGCCCCCTAGTGGTAGAGCTGTTTGTCTTAATGCCTGGTCCATTCCAGTAAGGCCTGGTTCACACCTGGGCGTTTTACAGCACGTTCCTACGCGCTGTAAAACGCTCAACATGTGAAAATCAATGATTGCCCATGGGCATGGTTCCCACCTGGGCGTTTTATAGCGCGTAGGAACGCGCTGTAAAACGCCCTACGCCCATAGAAGTACAGGAGCTTCTTTGGGGCGTATTTGCCGCGGGTATTCATTAGGATACAGCCGGATAGCCCTCGGAAACGCACATTTGTCGCGCGTTTCTTTTACCACAAATCGCGGTAATAACGCGTGGCATGAAACGCGCGGCAAACGCGCATATTCCGTATTCCCAGGTGTGAACCCAGCCTAAGACAATAGAAGTATTTCTAGCAGGATTCTGGAATTGTGAAAATGGTCTGCAGGTATGTTAGTAGTAGAGAGGCATTGTTCTAAAATCTGATGATCTTAAAGGAGTTGTAAGGTCCCAGCATCTCCTCTCCTGTTATAACTTCAGCATTGTAATAGGAATACATAATAGAGTTGTTTCTGATAATACAATCAAAGCTTCTAGGTAGTGAGCGCTGCCTTTTGTCTGCCCATCACTTCCATCAACTTCCTGGATTCCCAGTGTGCTTTGCGTCTCTTTTCCCTGCTGCTTGATGTGAAGCAATCTCCATTTCTCAAGACTACATATCCCATCATGCATTTTTTCCAGCAAGCAATGATAATGTTACATTGTTCAGTCATTCAGAAGGCAGGCTCTGTGAGACTTATGACACAAAGAAGTTCATATTCACAGGGCTGAGTGAAATGGTGTCAGTGTATTGAGGAAGTCCATCCTACGGGCATCTTTAATAAGTAAGTTTACAAACTTCTAGATGGATCTGGTCATTAGGAGTGGGATGTACCGATACCAGTATGGGTATCAGTGCCGATACTGGGCATCTTCACAAGTACTTGTTAAAATGTCCCATACCAAAAACTTATACCGGTGCTATATTGATTCGCTTGCCTTAGGTCCCGTACTTGATGGAGACTGCACGGCAGCCTTCTTGGGAAGCATGTGGCACCTGTTTACAACGCTTTTGCGAGCCCACACATCTCCTCAACTGAAACCCTCCACACATCTCCTCCTGAGACCCTCTGCAACACTCCCGAGACTCTCCACCTAAGACATCAGGTCGGCACCACAGAGTATGTAACAAATTCATATACTATTATACTTAATTGCTGTATAATGTGATGCTGAGATTTGTAGTCCTCTATACCCAATAGTATTCTGCATTCCTGTCAAATGCGTTGTTGGGATTTGTAGTCCTCTATAGTTGATATTATTCTGCATTGCTGTATAATGTATTGCTGGGATTTATAGTCTTCTATAGGTGATGGTATTCTGCATTGCTGTATAATGTATTGCTGAGATTTATAGTCCTCTATAGCTGATGGTATTCTGAATTGCTGTACAATGTATTGCTGGGATTTGTAGTCCTCTATTGCCAGTGCCATTCTGCATTGCTGTATAATGTATTGCTGGAATTTGTAGTCCCTCCACATCTTGGAGTCAGTGGCAGAACTACCGGGGGCACAGTGGTTGCAGCTGTGACCAGGCCCTGGCTCCCCACCACTGTCCTAAAATCATATAGTCTGTATTGTTTTAGAAAAACTGTCACATGACACTAAATAGAAGGTACCGGTAATTGATATCAGCGAGTACTTGAGGAAAAGTATCTGTACTCATACTTGGTCTGGAAAAAATGGTATTGGTGCATCCCTAAAATTCAGTATAGAAATACATATTGATTTTTAGTTTGACAATAGATACCCTATAAAGAAGAACTCCAGGTATGCAAAATATTACCTGCTCGTTTTGCTCTAGGGGCTGAAAAAAAAGAAGATTCCCAAAGAAGATATATTCACCTGATCCTCAGCCACCCCCCTCTGCTCTGGCTGTGGTATGCCTGGCTGCTAGACTGGTCCCTTCAGCCTCTTCTCTCCTGGGCTCCAGCGGTCTAAGCCCCGTTGGCGTCCTCCTATCTAATGCAAGTGTATGGACTCAGGGCCGGATTTACTCTCTCTGCTGCCCCAAGGCCAGGTTCCTCAATGCGCCCCCCTATCCGCCAACCCCCCCATGGAGAATGGCAGACCTGCAGGCTGCATACCAGTGATCTTGGCGACATCACCAAGATCACTTGTACAAAACAAGCAGAGGCTTCCCTACTGTACATTTAGCTCTGCTTGCCCAAAGCAGGACTAAATGTAGAAAACAACTACCCGCCCGGTGCCCGGAAATGCATGTTCTGCGCATCGGGAGATAGGAACTCCATACTCCTGTTGCCCCTCTACTCCCTGCTGCCCCAAGGCCGTGCCTTGGTTGTCCTTGTGGGAAATCCGGCCCTGTATGGACCCCATTACACGTGATGATGTCAGCGGGGCTTAGACCACCCCGGCTGAGGGAATCGGTCTAACTTTTTCAGTTTGAGCCCCTAGAGAAAAATGAGCATTTCACCCTCACAGTGCCGGGGTAGCCCCACCGCAAGGGTTAACTTTTCACATTCCTGGAGTTCCTCTTTATGGTGATGCTATTGTGTGTTGTGACTGCGTAGCGTGAAATTTCATTGCGTAAAAGAGAGCTCCCTCTAGTGGACAATGTACAAACCTCAATACATAATAAAAGAACAAACGTGGAAGAGAATTCATATAAAAATATGTTACAATGTAAAAATATGTTACTGATATTATAAGTTACATGAAAACAAATTAAAGATTCATCAAAATAAAATGAAAAGCTGCAATATGAATATTTCTGCAATACATTTCCTTATGAGATCTTTATCTGGAATCAGAATATGAAATCTGGTAGTGCTCCTGCTTATACCAATCACACAATTATCATCACTGGGATTCAGAACGAAAGGAAAATTGATCACGACCAAAAGACAATTTTGTGGAGCCAACTATGTAAACTATGTATCGCAAAGGATGGTGCATGCACGATTGTTTTCAATCACATCGCACTGGGACAAAGGGCACTGCGGTACCACGTGTTCCGATGCGGGTGATCACACTGCGGGCGGGAGGCGTGTCTGCGGTGCTCTCTCCCCTAGTTTCCCGGTCTCCAGAGGGACACGACAGAGTTGCCCACTGTCTCCAGGTCTATTTGCCTTGGCGATAGAGCCAGTTGCGTGTGCCCTTCGTCAATGGCCAAATATCAGAGGCCTAGGTATTGGAGCACTGGAGGAGAGTGGCCCTTTAGGCTCACAACATAATTCTTTTTTGGCTGATATGGGTCCCTCTTTTGCTGAGTCCCTTCGAGTGATTCAGACTTTCTCAACCTATTCGGGCCTGACAATCAACTGGAGTAAGTTTCAGTATCTTCCCTTGGACCCCATGGCCTCCCCCTTGACTCTGTCCTCTGCTCCGTTACAACAGGTGCACACCTTCAAATACCTGGGATTGCATACGGTATATCTAACGCAGTGTGAGACTTTATAACACTCTATGTCTACCCTTTGATCAGTGTTTTGGAAGCATTTCCCCTTATCTCTTATTGGTAGGATTAATCTCATATAAATGAAACTTCTCCCCCTCCTACTGTATATTATACGCAACTCCCCAGCATGGATCCCAAGGAAGATCTTCAAGACCATAGATAAGTTGCTCTCTGAGTTTCTTTGGAGTGGGCAAGCGCGTAGGATTAAACTATCGGTATGGCAGCTTCCGTGGGGGGAGGGGGGTTTTGTGGCCCACAATTTCTACCTCTTTTTGTTGGCTGGGCAACTCACTTTTGCTCATAGGTAGCTCACGGAACAGACCTCGGACCCTGCGGTTACCTTAGAGGCAGCCCTGGTTGGATCCTATGAGGCCCTTAGACACCTAATATTGCAAGGCAAGAGCTCCCCCTATAGACGAACTCTTCAATGAGATCTGTTATTCAAGCTTGGAGTGTGTTGATGTCACAGCTGGCTCCGCCCAGTTGTTAGACTAGAAGACTCTAGCAGGTGCTGGCCAATTGGAAACAGTTGGGCGGAGCTAGCTGTCACTGCTAGCTCCGCTCAATTGTTTTGTTGTTTTTTTTAAATTTAATATTTATTTACATTTTGAAAAATATTTTTTCAACTTTTTTTTTTTCAACTTTTTTCACAATTTGCTATTCTGCTCGGTACCACGACGGTACCGAGCAGAATAGTGGAGCCGAATGCCGCTCGACGCCATTCGGCTATTCAATCACTGCCGTTCAGCCCCTATGAGAATAGGGGCGAATGGGAGTGAGTGAGCTGCCGGAGCTTCGGCTCAGCTGATCAAGATGTTGGATAGGCCGAGTCGAAGTCCTTCTGCACTTCGGCTCAGCCGAACCGGCAGAGCTGTTTGGTTGACCGAAGTGCAGCCAAAGGCAGCCGATGTACGCTGATTTCAGCTGATGTATGGCTGAAATCAGCTGCACTGAGCTGTAATGAATAGCCGAACGTTGTTCGGCTCACTTCACTTTGGCTGGGTTATTCAGTCGGCTACCTTCAGCAGCTTTGTGAATAACCCCCTTACTCTACAGCTGATTGGGCCTTGCGTTCACCTTTAGCTTTAGCCTCTCTCTCCAAAGTCCTGAAGGTTTGGGTTACGAATATTGAGGCGGCACTGAGGCCAGGCCTTGACAACACTCAAATTGTGGCAGCTCTAGAAGAATTGAATTTGTCTGCAGACTTCTTAGCGGAGTCTGTAGTAGAGCTAGTTCACCTTTCCTCAAAACTGATGGGCCATTCAGTCACAGCGAAGAGGGCGTTGTGGTTGAGGCACTGGACGGCTGATGCGACCTCCAAACAGGCATAATGTTCTATCCCTCATAACGGAAAAACACTGTTTGGCAAAACACATGAAGACGCTATAAAAAGAGTAACGGAAGGCAAATCTGGGCTTCTCCCTCAAGGATACAGATGAAAACAGCAGTCCTTTCGTAATTAGGGTTCCCCAACGAGGCAATGACATACAGACCATATGTCTTTGCATCGTTTGCAAATTTCCAGATTTCAATGAAGAGAAGCACAGTCTTCCCTATGGCGAGAAATCAAGTTGAAGGCTGGTCAGGCAACAACGTCCTCAGGCAAGCAATGCTGACGGTGCGCTCACCTAGACTTCTCCGGTAAGTGCAACACAGTTATCCTTCAGGGGCGTATGGGTTGCGTAGATTTCTGATTCTTTCGGATTTTTTTTAACCACTTCCCGTAGTTCACGTAAATGTACGTCCTCCACTGGAAGCGGTTATACCAAGAACATGGCTGCTCCTGCAGTAGACGATTGCTGTTTAAATACAAGTGATCCGGCACTTGTACGGTGTGGCACTGTGCCCCCCCCCGCGGCTGCAGGTGCCCGCAGTTAGCTTCACGGGTTCATCTGTCCCTCGTGTGAGCCCAGGCCCGGCATGGAGGGTCTTCCCTGACAGATCGGAGGAGAGATCCGCGGCTTCTAGCCGTGGATCTCTCCTCCGATCACTGGACCTGGAAGTGATGTGCATTACATCACTTCGGTGTCACACAGTCTCCGGCTCTTAGAGCCAGAAATAGACCTGTCACATTATATTTGCTATCACATAGGGGGCTTGTTATCCCCCTATGCAATAGCAATAAAGCTGAGTGTAAAAAGAAATTGTAAAAATTAAAGTAACATAAAAAAATAAAAAATGCAAAAACACTTTTTTGTAAGGCACCCTGCCCCCCGCGTCCACGAACATACATCGCAAACATATGTTGTATGCGCCTACATGCAAAAACTAAAATGTTGCCACACATGTTATATATTGTCGTGAGCATCGGAGTGAGAGCAATAATTCTTGGGCCATCAATCACTGTTAGCGCTAAACTGATGAGCCGTAAAAGCGTTTGAAGCATTGCCTATGGGAAATGTTGGTTATTGTAGTTTTTGCGGTTTCACGGATGCACCCAGTTTTAAGGCTTGACATGTTCTTGGTATCTATTTGACCGGCGTGACCCCTTCAAAAAAATTGGGTATTTTATTCTGTTTCTGTGCACTAAATTACATTTTAGTGTATTTTATCCTAAAAATACTTGTTTGATAAACATTTGCGCAAATACAGTGTAACATAGAAAATTGCAACTAGCATTTTTCTATTCTACAGGGCCTCTGCTTTCAGAAAATATATCATTGTTTGGGGGTCTGAAGCTGTTTTCTAGCCAAAAAATCCTAATCGTAAGATATTGCTCCGGACAGCAAGTGGTTAATGAGCGTGTAATTTGTGTGTTATGTGTGTTATGCATGTGTTTTAATGCGTGTATAAATATTTGAATATGTGTGTTTCCCTATATTGCCTGAGGCAGTGATGCTGAACATTTTTTAAACCCGAGCGCCCAAAGTGCAACGCAATACTAAAGTTATTTTCAATGTTTCAATGCAAAATAAATTGATTTTGCGTCGCAATTTGGACACTCAGGTTCAAAAACATTCGCCATCACTATCCTAGTCTGACAGCAGCGCAGACGAGTGCCCAGAGGTAGCGGGGGAGTGGCCGTAGATACAGGGAGGGCGGACCTACCGCCCCTGTGGCTGCACGAGGGCTCGAGGCTGGGGGGACCCACTGAGATCTGGTCCCGGGGCCACCACTGAAAAAATGGTGCATCTGCCCCTGGTGAGAACTTTTTGGTTTTTAAAGTTTATTGGCACTGGTAAGAAAATGTATCCTGTATAGGGGCAGATTGGGTTCATGTCAATATCTGATTGGTTGTCGGGGCGACTGTTTACTTTTCTTTTCTTTTTTTTAGATTTTACAACCTGTTTAATTTTATGTTATGTTTTATGCGTCTCTGCTGTATACTAGTCAGATTTGATTGTTTGGTGTGGTTTGTAATAGACGTGTGCGCGGCAAACATATTTGGTTCAGACGAAACAAATGAAAATGAGAAACATTTTTATTTGTTTTGTCAAAGGAAACTAAATTTAATGCTGTTTTGGATTCGGAGGCAATGAGCCTCTGAATAAGAAACCGCACAAAAAAATTGCAGATCGAGCGGCGGCCATATTGGCCGCCAGCGTGTTCTGCACATGCCGCCATTTTGGAGTATATCTTGGAATACACCAAGATGGGGGATCCTGAACATGTGGGCACTGCCATCTTGGTGTATACCTTGGTGTATACCGGAGTCCAGCACGTCACTAAGCCCGGAGTCCAGCGCGCCACTAAGCCCAGAGTCCTGCGCGCCACTAAGCCCAGAGTCCTGCGCGCCACTAAGCCCAGAGTCCAGCGCGTCACTAAGCCCAGAGTCCAGCGCATCACTAAGCCCAGAGTCCAATTCATATACTGTTCTGCATTGCTGTATAAATGTATTGCTGGGATTTGTAGTCCCCCTACAAGCGGTGCCATTCTGCATTAGAGTGTAAGCTCCTCTGTACAGAGACTGATGTGACTGGCTCAGTGTTCTCTGTACAGCACTACGGTACATGTCAGAGCTATATAAATGTATAATAATAATAGTGTGTGACTGTGGGAGGACATTAGAGTGTGCAGTGACTGATGTGACTGGCTCAGTGTGGTTTTGGTGGGGGGCCTAAAGCTGTGTAAGGGGCCCCAAAATTTCTGATGGCTGCCCTGCCAATACATATTTATTTTATAACCCTCCTGCACATATTTTGTTTATAACCCTAATACAAACTTTACACGGTGTCTTTTTTGCAGAAATACAAACCTAAGCTAACTTATCAGGATTTATCTGAGGAGACACTAAGGAGATAAAGGGTCTCTATGGTCAAAAACTAAAGATAAGTCTATATATCTATATTGAATTTCCAAAAGTTCTCTCCCGCTCCTAATAACCAGATCCATCTAGAAGTGTGTAAACTTACTTATTGTAGCTACCCATAGGATGTACTTCCTCAATGCACTGACACCATTTCACTCAGCCCTGTGAATATGAACTTCCTGGTGTCACCACTCTCACAGAGCCTTCCGTCTGAACTACAACTGGGCGTCTGAACATTGTAACATCATCACTGCTTGCTGGAAGCAATGCATGATGGGATATGTAGTCTTGAGATATGGAGATTGCGTCACATCAAGCAGCAGGGAAAGAGACGCAAAGCACACTGTGAACCCGGGAAGTTGATGGAAGTGATGGGCAGACAGGAGAGAGCGCTCACTACATAAATCTAGTCATTTTCATTTTAGGTCTTTTTTTAAATTTTTCAGTTTCCAGAACAAATGTTGTATTCCATTTGTTACCTAAACAAAGCACCTTACATTATCTGTTTATATAAGTTTATGATACATGGCCAAAAGCAAAACACATTGTATAACATACAAACATAAACTGGCATTTATCTTTGTTTCCAAGGTTGCAATTTTTTTTTACAGCTACCAAATCACCCTAATAAAACGGTAATTGTTATTGTTGGAGATTGCAGCCATTTCATCTGAAGTTCAGTGTCATTTTATGCTTCTGATTGCCTCTCTCAAGGACACAGCTCGCACAACCTGCAGCAAGCCGGTCATTGCAAATAAATCAGCCAGCATGCCTAAGTTAGAGTTATCTTTCGTATCTGTGCCCTGATTGGTGCGTCCCCAGAACTTTATCCTCGTCTTGTCTTTAGAGCTTATTGATCTTTATAATGCTTTTTTTTTTAAAAAGGGTATTACAAACTTATGTCTATGTACAATATCTCCCAGAAGTGAGTACACCCCTCACATTCTTGTAAATATTTTATTATATCACTTCATGTGACGACACAGAAGAAGTAGTGAGTGTACAGCATGTATATCAGTGTACATTTGCTGTCCCCTCAAAATAACTCAACACACGGCCATTAATGTCTAAACCGCTGGCAACAAAAGTGAGTACACCCCTAAGTGAAAATGTCCAAATTGGGCCCAAAGTGTCAATATTTTGTGTGACCACCATTATTTTCCAGCACTGCCTTAACCCTCTTGGGCATGGAGTTCACCAGAGCTTCACAGGTTGCCACTGGAGTCCTCTTCCACTCCTCCATGACAACATCACGGAGCTGGTGGATGTTAGAGACCTTGTGCTCCTCCACCTTCCGTTTGAGGATGCCCCACAGATGCTCAATAGGGTTTAGGTCTAGAGACATATGCTTGGCCAGTCCATCACCTTTACCCTCAGCTTCTTTAGCAAGGCAGTGTTCGTCTTGGAAATGTGTTTGGGGACGTTATCATATTGGAATACTGCCCAGCGGCCCAGTCTCCGAAGGGAGGGGATCATGCTCTGCTTCAGTATGTCATAGTACATGTTGGCATTCATGGTTCCCTCAATGAACTGTAGCTCCCCAGTGCCGGCAGCACTCATGCAGCCCCAGACCATGACACTCCCACCACCATGCTTGACTGTAGGCAAGACACACTTGTCTTTGTACTCCTCACCTGGTTCCTGCCACACGCGCTTGACACCATCTGAACCAAATAAGTAGTCTGCTTGTCTTCAGCAAACTGTTTCCGGGTTTTCTTGTGCATCATCTTTAGAAGAGGCTTCCTTCTGGGACGACAGCCATGCAGACCAATTTGATGCAGTGTGCGGCGTATGGTCTGAGCACCGACAAGCTGACCCCCCGCCCCTTCAACCTCTGCAGCAATGCTGGCAGCACTCATACGTCTATTTCCCAAAGACAACCTCTGGATATGACGCTGAGCATGTGCATTCAACTTCTTTGGTCGACCATGGCGAGGTCTGTTCTGTGTGAAACCTGTCCTGTTAAACTGCTGTATGGTCTTGGCCACCGTGCTGCAGCTCAGTTTCAGGGTCTTGGCAATCTTCTTATAGCCTAGGCCATCTTTATGTAGAGCAACAGTTCTTTTTTTCAGATCCTCAGAGATCTTTGCCATGAGGTGCCATGTTGAACTTCAAGTGACCAGTATGGGAGAGTGAGAGCGATAACACCAAATTTAACACACCTGCTCCCCATTCACACCTGAGACCTTGTAATACTTACGACGAGTCACATGACACCGGCGGGGGAAAATGGCTAATTGGGCCCAATTTGGACATTTTCACTTAGGGGTGTACTCACTTTTGTTGCCAGCGGTTTAGACATTAATGGCTGTGTGTTGAGTTATTTTGAAGGGACAGCAAATGTACACTGATATACAAGCTGTACACTCACTATTTTAGATTGTAGCAAAGCGTAATTTCTTCTGTGAAATGATATAATAAAATATTTACAAAAATGTGAGGGGTGTACTCACTTCTGTGAGATACTGTATATAAAATAGAGATACACAGCAAATATAAGTCATGTGCAGACATCCCCAATCATCAGTAGATGACCAATGAATGAAGCTGGGCTGTGAAGAGTAGGAGCTGAGTCCTGAAGATTAAATCTGTTTTAGCCCCGGTTCACATTTGAGTGTTTGGTTGCATGTTTTCCGAAGCGCGACAATGCTCAACATTTTCAGTGGTGCCCATTCACACCTGAGCATTGTGTTCCAAGTATACAAGTTTGTTTTTTTAGCAGTATCACGCATTTTTGGCAACACAGACTTCGAAGAGAGTGCCTAAAAAAGCTGCAGTTATCATGTAATTTTGCACCTATCTGTCTTCTCCTCCCAGTAACAAGCTTGACTGAAGTGCTTAAAAAAAGTGTAATCAAACATGCAAAAAATCTTCAAAATCGCCTGAAGACTCACACTCAGCTCATGGCCGGTGCAATGATTTTTGCCTACACAGGCGAAATTAGATTTTTGTGCCCCTCCGGCGCCCTCAGTTGGCTGCCTATACATCAATATGCCAGTACTAGCCCCGACCACACTGCTAGGGCTAGTACTAGCCCCTCCCTTTACCTGAATTGCAGGGTTCTTCTCCACACAGGCTGCTTGTTTTTTTGTTAAGTTGCGCAGCTGTCCGTGGCTGCCATCGTTTTTGTATTTTATTAAATGCACGCATCCGCGGGGGTCAGGGACTTGATTTTTCGGGGGGTGGGGGGGATTTTTAGTTTTAGTTTACCTTTTTTTTGCATTTTTAATTTTCATTTATTTAACTTTGTATATTGTTTTGTATTTTTAATTTATTTAACTTTATTTTTTCAACTTTTTTTTTTTACTCCATTGCTCGGAGCAATAGCCAGCCTGCTATTGGCTATTTCAAATTGTCAATCAGTCAGTGGGCGTGTGCAATAGCCAGCCTGCTATTGGCTACTGCAAGTTAAAACCAAGAAGCTGAAGACCAAGAAGCGTCCAGTCAATAATGATGAATAAAGGGGTTCAGCGACTTCTAGCTCACTGCCCTGCAAAAGAGACCACTTCCAAAGAGACCTTCAAATATGCTGCCCAGGACACTGCCATCCCCCTAGCCCTAGTTAAATGTGGCGTAAGCCCCACAGGGGAAGAAAACCCAGCTGCCGAATAAGCAGCCTGGATCATCTTGACTATCCAAGCAGAGGTTACTCTTGGCCTTCCCACTTTCCCTTTTTTTGGACCTGAAGAAAAAACAAAAAGTGTATTTTCTTTCCTGAACTCTGCTGTTCTTTTCAGATAAACAGAAAGAAGACTAATGAGATCCAATCTCTCCCATCAAAGAGAGTCTGATGGAACTTCCTGGAAAGACAGAGCTGGTAGAACCATTTCCCAGTTCCCAGTTCAGGTGAAATTCAGAAGTTTCCTCTGGTAGAAAATCAGGAATGGGTTGCAGAGCCACCTTATCCTCATGGAACGTGCAAAAGGACTCCTTTAAAGAAAAAACAGTGATTTCGGAAACCCTCCTGGCTGAAACAATCACTGTAAGGAACACCACATTCAGAGTCAAATGACACATTGAACACAATTCCGAAGGAAAGAAAGGAGGATCCATGAGCTTCTCCAAGTCCAGCGGCAAGTCCCATTTCGGTACCATACTCTTGAGAGAGTTAATTCAAACAACCTACAGGAATAATCACTGTACATTTAACCAGAAGAATCGCAACATCGTAGCATGTTCAGGGTTCCCAACGGAGTCAATAGGCAGGACAGCCAGTTAGTCCACTTAGGGCATGTTCCTGTAACATTTCTAGGGAACCAGTAGTCCTCACTACTGATTTTGGCAGGAAGACTGTAGCTTCATCAGTTCCCTTATAAACAGAACCTGTTTGATCATCTCCTCCCTGGTAGATGTTCTTGGTCTGCCATAACATACCATGTTGGCACCAGGAAAATTGAAAATTCACCATTCATTTATCATACTTACCTATAATTTTCCTTTCCTGGTGCAATTCATGGCCTTGTGGGAAATCCGGCCCTGGCTGCTGCCCCATGTATGCTGCCATGGATTGCTACCAGGAAAGGAAAATGATGGGTAAATGTGATTTAAAGGAGAACTATGAGGTGAGTGCTTTTCACTCACCTCATAGTTCTAGCTGACCTGTGACAATGAGACTGTCACAGGTCGGCTCAGTAGATCGGGAGGTGAGCGAACACATACCGGCGTTCGCTCACCTCTCGATCCTGTCACGGCTCTCTGCCGTGACAGGGGAGGGGCTGGATTCCCCCCTCCCCGCTCCGATCCGTCAGCGCTGACTGGTGGAACGGACGAGGTAGGGATCGGGTACAGCTGGCTCTGCCTCTAGATAGGCAGAGCCAGCTGTCAGTCACGCAGCTGGGCGGATCCCGGCATAATTGTCGGGATCCGCTCCAGCTGCGGAGTCTCAGTATACCGCAAGCAGCAGCTCGCGGTATACTGCGGCGTCTCAGTATGCCGGGAGCTACACTAGTTTGTGTCCTCCCGTTACCCTAAGGAGAACTATGGGGAAAAGCCTTAACCCCATAGTTCTCCTTTATTTTCCCTTTTTTTGTTATGGGAAACCTACTGGAAGATTTCCCCTCTATTCGTGTTCTGGAGACAGCTCAAGATTCTGGATTTACCCTCATTTTCATTCCTGGTGACATTGGTAATTAGGACAATTAGAGAGAGTAAATCTCGCTAACTGGGGCACGGACAGCAACATCATACCACCAGGGCCAGGTTGGGGAAGAGGTGGGGCCTAAATTATAGAGCCATGGTGTTTTTTTGTGTATATAAATGTAGTTGTACTGTTAGGCAGGTAGAATTGAGAATTAATATGAAAAAGGATTTTATTTCCCCAAAACTTTATCTTCCTGTTCCACCTCCACGTGTCCTTGCGCTCTTTACTTTGTGCATAGTAAGTATACTTTCATGTACTCGAATTTCACAATTTTTGGCTTGTTTGCCCCCAAATGTTTGTGTATTATCCAGCATCCAGTATGATTCAGCATTCCATGTTCTGGTTCCTTTTATGAAACATGCATCCCGCCTATTCACAATGAAAGCAAAGAATATGTTGCCTTAATCATAAAACATCTTTACAGCACTTATCACTTGATGACATATAGTAGATCAGTGGGAGTAATGACCTCATTAGAGATTAAATGAGAACAGTAATAAACTAAGACGTAACTATTGGTGCAGGGTGGACAGCTGCTCTAAGGCCCATGAATTTAGGGGACCCAGTCATGAATTATGTTTAGTTTTAATTGCCATTGGTTTATACACATGGAAGTATGTAGCATTTATGTTTTCTCTACATCCTTCAAGCAGAACTCTGGTCTATATGTTATACTTCTCCCCCTGCATGCTGTGCAGCTTTCTTCCTTTATAACATATGTCTGAGGTTTTCCAACATAAAAATTGGGAAAAAATCAAGTCACATGACCACCATTGGTCTTTTCATCTTGCTCTAGAGTAGCCTGTGAGAAGAACCAGTACAAGGCTGTGGTAATGCGCACTTAATCTTGATTCACATTTAGTAGATATCATGCCAATCTAAACTAATACACACAGCTTTACCTAAATGTGAAGAGTACAAACAGTAATCCTGTGTGTTATGTGTATTTGCAGTAGAAGAAAGGTGCTGGGCCGTTTTTACCCTAATGCAGAAAATGCATTAAGGTAAAAAACGCCAAGACCTTAATACTACTTTAATACAATAAGGAACACAGCAAGACATCCATTCTGAACTGAGAAAGCTGGTTGAATGTCCAGTGAAACGTCTTTAAGAAAAATACAGCAAGTCCAGTTGCCTTGACTTATTTTTTACAGATATATCATGACCTGGATAAATGAGAACCTTCACAGACATACAGCAAGACAGTTCTATCCACATTACATTCACACATAGAAACAGATTTTTATTTTCTCTCAGCACAAGTAACCTGAATGCACCTAAATACATGTCTCAGATGGGATTCAGTGTGCACAAGGAGTGGGCTCTGCATCAGCTCTTTCTCATCCAGATGAACCTGGCACTATGAAAGTTGTGTGCACCACATAGGACACAGCAGCCTTCCTCATGAAGACCAGGGGTGTATTAAATGCAACCTAAGGCCCCATTCACACGTAGCGACATACTTTTTGCAGTGGCCGGGATAGCGCGACTTTGAAGACAGCTCCATTGAATATCATTAGCCGGCGACTTCTTGCGATATCGCGCGACAAAAATGTGCGATATCGCGCCGGAAATCGCGCGATAAAATCGCTACGTGTGAATGGGGCCTAAGACAGTGTTTTGGGAAACTGGCTATCTTCCCACAGGAAGTGTGCCCGCTGCAATGCTCTCAAATGAAAATTTGTAGGCACTCAGTGGGGAGAAAACAGAGCAACACCGTTTTCCACCAAGCACCAGAGGCAGATGTTGCAGAGACGGACGAGGTTGGGGCTCTTCTTTCACTGTTCTTTTGTTTATTATAGCTTTTAATAGATAAAAAAAAATGTTACCCAATTCTTAAAACGTAACCCTCAGGGCAGTTCTTGGTTGACATAATAATAAGAAGAGATGGAGCACTGGACCACTGCTTTGGGTTCAATTATCTAGTTATTTATGTAATGTTACATGGTGGACAGCTCTATAGAGTACAGGGACCATAGTTAGACCCTTGGGGTGCTTTATTGAGAGATTGCTGAAAGAGCACCTGAAACAATTTATTGCTCACAGAATTTGTTCAGAACTGCGGGGAATATGCATAATGCACAGCCGGCTTCCTCGCTATGCATAATGTGCAGCCGGCTTCCTCGCTATGCATAATGCACAGCCGGCTTCCTCGCTATGCATAATGTGCAGCCGGCTTCCTCGCTATGCATAATGCACAGCCGGCTTCCTCGCTATGCATAATGTGCAGCCGGCTTCCTCGCTATGCATAATGCGCAGCCGGCTTCCTCGTTATGCTAATAGCGTAACCAGCACGCCGGTTTAAATAGTAACCAGCACACGCTGTTTGCAGCTTCTGACAGCGTGGGTAACGGGTGTGACGGACCCCCGTACTCAGGATGAGTATGTCCGCCGCTGTCTTCTTCCTTGCTGAGGAGATATTGGAACCCGCTGATCTGTAGCTCCCAGTTTCCCCAGTCACTAGCCAAGGCTTGAGTGTAGGGTAAACAAACTCTGGTTTATTGAACAACTGCACAAACTTTTATACAGCAAGTGATGAAATCAGAATATAATCCCATCACATCCCCCGTCCCCTCCCAGACCATCGGTCTGCTCAACACCACAGGTGTCCACCTGCTAACGAACTCCAGACAGCCATAGCAGGAGCCTGTCCAGAATGTCATTGTTCTGAGCTCCCTCAGAGTACAATGGGAGATAACGAGGGATGGTGCTGATAGTCTTTCCCTAACCAGGTCACTCAGCATAACGCACTCAAACATAACCCAACACCAATACACATCCAACTTATAAACTGATCACTGATCCCACAACGGGAGGTTATGCTTGTTGGTGGATCCAGGGATCAGGTGAGCGTTAAAAAAAAAATTATTTTATGTTCCTGGGGTAATAATTTGTCAGGGGATGGTCTTCTCAATCCGGGTACTGTCCCCAGAAATCGGGGATAAATGTAGAGCCGCAACAACTAATCAATCATCGATTAATCGGCTTTCGATTAGTTGGTCCTGTTCACGGCTTCACACGCCACGCGCAGTACCTCCTCACCGCCTCACGTTCGCTGCTGCCAGACCCGACTGCCTGCATCCACGCTCCACACACTGCACCTCCTCCCCACCTCACCGCCCGCCAACATGCACGATTGCCACCGGGACGCGGGGAGAAAAAAAAATAAGGAGGAGCAGGCGTGGAGGGATGACAGCCGCCGACAGACAGGTCCGATCTCAGAAGCAAGTTGCTGGAAGACTGCTCAGGTAAGCCTCCACTCCCCCCCCCCCCCCACGGGCC